>NW_005842505.1:1047555-1048579 GCF_000455745.1 Alligator sinensis
GTATGTTCTGCTATGCTACATATTGATGCTTAGGGTTAGATTTATAGCTGCAGTGCTACAGTCCTGTCCAAGGAGTTGTAATGAAGAAGCACCACATCAAGGGGATCAACAGAGAGAAAATGCACTTCAGCGAAGCATGTATCTACACCATCTGTTAGGCTGGTATAGAATGCTTTCCAAGGCCTTTTCTGCAGGCCAAAGCAGGAGGCAGGTTCATAATACCACCCATAATCCTGTTCTCCCCTCCCTGAGGCTGTTTGGTCATTCTGATCATCAGAGAAACAACTCCCTAGTGCCATCATGGGTGGCCATCTAACCAGTGACATACTGTGGGTCTCCAGTGCCTGGAGGCCAATGCTTGTATTTGCACCTCTTTCCCCCCCCATCCTTTGCATCAGACATTCCTCCACTCCTGCCCTGGCCCTGTTTGGTTACCTGTTTCATCCAGGAAGGAAATAAAAGTCCCGACACACCGGACATGGCAGGGGAGCGGGGGGGCATGGCCAGAATTTCCAGCCAGAACAGGTAAGTAAACACCCAACCTGCAGGTCTGGTAGGCAGGTTAATCAACAAATGTGGCTGCCACCCACACAGTAAGAAATCTGAAGGGTCTATCCAGTACTCCCCTGCTGGGCCGGTGCCCAGGGGCCATGGCCCCCTCCCCCCCCGCCGTCAGTCCACCATTGCCTCCAACAGTAGTGCAAGGTCTTGCTTCCTTGAGATGTGATGGGAGAACAGTTAGGTTAGGGACAGACATTCAAAAAACCTGAGCCTGAATTGATTCAATCTTTGCAGGTTAGTCTAATCTGGCTAGGCTGAACCAGTTTGTAACTGTACAGAGATTCCCCTCTGGACTGAAGAAATGAAGACGCATGCCTGCCGTGGCTCAGGCTAGAAGCCAGGGGGCACTAGAGCATCCCTCCCTTCCCTTTTTACAGTGCTGAACTGAGGGGGGCATGGCCAGGCCCCAGCAGGATGCTCTGATTAGGGAACTTCCGCCCCCCCCCCCCCCCCCCTCTCCTCA
>NW_005842505.1:1048610-1050528 GCF_000455745.1 Alligator sinensis
TCCTAATCAGTGAGGGAGCCAGCAGGGAGTTGATAACACAGCATTTAGCACCCCATCAAGAAAACAAAAGCCTTTCTCATTAGTTCAAGCTCTTCTTAAACAGCTTTTCTCAAGAAAGGAATGGAGGGACATTACCAGCTACCTGTTGATTAGGTCCAAAAAGCCCTAAGCAGGCACTGTCATGTCTGCCTTACACAGATCTCTCTCAGCATTAGCTAACATGCCACATACTGGCTATGGTCCCTGTTGTGGGAGAGGGGGGTAGGGAATCTTTGCTTGAGCAGAAGGGAGGGCAGGAGGAAACCAGGCAGATACTGCTGTACCTTCAGTCTCTGCTGGAGCTCTGGCCAGGGAGCAGAGGGGTGGGGCCAGCTCTGCTGTGGAGCAGAGATCCCTGCCCAAGGCTGCAAAGCATCTGGGATGCTGGGGGACTCAGGTTTAAGTTAAACCAGGACACACACTGCATAAACTGGTTTATCAGTATGATTGCCTCAAGAACTTTCACAGTATGGTGAGGTGACCCAAATTTGGCCTAAAACATAACATGACCCAGAGAATATATTACTAAAATATAATCCATGATGATATAACAGCAGGATGAGGACAAAGGCTTTCCACTGCAGGTTTTTAATGCTGGCGAACTCAAGTAACAGCAATTTTTGTCACTTAATAATGGATGATAATACTGTATTTATTTGCATTCTACATGCACCTTTCCCCCTGAATTAGTTAGTCCTCCAAAATTGTGGTGCATGTCTTAAGTGAGAGAAGGTAATTTTCTGCCTGGAATGGAAGCGCAGAGATGCTGTAAGGTATCTGCTGCTTCTTTTCCTTCTGTTCTCTCCAGCAGCTGAATGAAGGGAGGGACAAAGTCCAGTCTTCAGTAGCAGCTACCGTTTTTATCCTTTCACAGTGGATTGGAGCAGGAACAGAGCCTAAACCTCACCTCATTTACCTTCTCTTTCCTGCTCAGGCAAAAGCAGTCAATTCATCTGTGAAAGGGTTAGAACTGTAGCTTTTGCCTGGGCAGAAAAGAGAAGGTGAGTGAACTAAAGGTTAGGCTTAGTCCCTGCTCCTGGCTGCATAACTCGGGGGGGAAAAAAATCTTGTTTTGTCTTCATTCTGTCTTCCCAAAAATAAGATGTCTGATTTATTTGGGTGCATGTGGTATGTGAGAAAATACAGTAGGCAAGCACTATGTCTGTCTGCATTTTTAGTTATTTAAATATCTATGTAAATGTATATATGAAAATTGAGTTCAGCTCTTAATCATTCATACCAGCTAAAACCAGTTATTTAATATTAAGGACTTGAAGAAGACAGAACTTTGTATCAAAAGTTGGGATAATTTTGTAGTTTACTGTCAGATTGAACCATTTTTTCTGTTTTTCCTATTGTACCCAGTAAAGTCTAAATCTCTTGGGAGAAAACTTGCTGATTGGAAGTTTGAAATAACTGATCCATTCCAGTAGCTTCTCTAATACTGTTGAGCCCCAGCTCAAGTCTGGGATCGTGCCCGGTATGCAAAGGCCAATAAAGATACCAGGGATGAAAGTATAAAGAAAGTTTATTGCTAGCAATAAAAGGTGCGAGCGGAATAATTTCACGTAACAAGCACACCAGATCACTACCACTAAGCATCTTTTATACAGGAGTTTTGGACCTTCATAAGCATCCTTGTTTGCTAATTGGTTATAAAGGAGTGAAGCAAGGAGTTCTTCACTGAGCATGTCTCTATACCTGTGTTTTAGCTATGTATCTCATTTACATACATGTATGTTTCATTAGCATACTTTTTCCCCACCTAGGGGCGTGATTTTTAGTATTTTAATGAGCTCTTTAACCCAGTACTCTGATTCTGCTTTTGTTTTCAAGCCTCCTTTATCTAAGACTGTCTCCTCCTTATCATTGCAGATGG
>NW_005842505.1:1056971-1064743 GCF_000455745.1 Alligator sinensis
GTAGGCCTTATGCCCTTTCTACCCTCTCACCCAGGTGCCTGTTACTGGTACTTTCACTCTATGGCGTTGCACTGTTAAGCTACTGCCACCTCAGCGATCCAGCTCCCCCTGAAGCAAAAGTCTCACCGGGAAAAGAGATCCCGGGGCACGCCTGACATTTGATAAGGAGGAGTGGTCGTCTGGTCGTCAGTTAGTCCGGGCAAAGCTTATCTAAGGCAGTCCCATCTGGGGTGCCAAAAACTGTTGTGCCCCAGCTCAAGTCTGGGATTGTGCCCAGTATGCAAAGGCCAATAAAGATACCAGGGGTGAAAGTATAAAGAAAGTTTATTGCTAGCAATAAAAGGTGCGAGCGGAATAATTTCACGTAACAAGCACACCAGATCACTACCACTAAGCATCTTTTATACAGGAGTTTTGGACCTTCATAAGCATCCTTGTTTGCTAATTGGTTATAAAGGAGTGAAGCAAGGAGTTCTTCACTGAGCATGTCTCTATACCTGTGTTTTAGCTATGTATCTCATTTACATACATGTGTGTTTCATTAGCATACTTTTTCCCCACCTAGGGGCGTGATTTTTAGTATTTTAATGAGCTCTTTAACCCAGTACTCTGATTCTGCTTTTATTTTCAAGCCTCCTTTATCTAAGACTGTCTCCTCCTTATCATTGCAGATGGGCATTCATCACATAACATTCCGTTTGCTTGGTCTCTGCATGGTAATTTCTAGGTCACTCCTTACAATACCACCATGATTGCCCTTCCAAAGCAGCAACTATATTTAGCTTGTCCTTTGACTCTTTCTAGGATGGCTGCATAAATAAACCTTTCTTGGCAGCATTTTTCAGCACAGAGATCTACATTTTCCAAAGCAACTACTGATTTGGGGTGTCTTAATCTGGAGGAGCCCAACTTTAGACACCTTACAAGGGTCAGATTTTCATAGAGTAAGCCCTTACTATTTTCTGAAAAACTGGTCATTTTCAGTTATCTGGGCCAACACAACCCAAATCACTAGTCACTTCAGAAAATGTAGGCTGGTTTTCATTTATTTAAGAGAGAGTCCTTTTATCCCAGTCTTACCTACACTAGGAGAACTCTGTAGAGCCAAATTCTCAGTTGGCATGATTGCACTGACCTCACTGGAGTCAAACTTATAGTGCATTTGGCTTATTGACTTCAGTTGGTTATACCTGATTGACTTCTAGGTATGTGGAAGCAATGTGACAGATATGCCTGTGCCCAACTGCATGTTCCATTTGATTTCTGAACACTGTTTGTTATTGTATCTGTCACTGTGAATTATATCATCTGTTTTGCAGCAGAAGTTTGACTTATAAGAGGGAAACTATCTGGAAAAGTGTGACAATGCCATCAGTGGCCATCAGCATTGAGCTGTTTTCCTTTGCAGAAACAATGGGTTTGTTACCAGAAGAAACACTAAACCTAGTTTGACTATTTCCACTTTGCTGTGATCATACCTCTGAGAAGGGCTTTGTACCTGGAGGAGTGCCTGAGGGACACAAAGCTAAGAACAGTAATCAGATATTACCCAGCACCCAGAAGCTTAGCAGTGCTTGGGAATTAGCAATTGGATCCCATCACAAAACATCAGTGTCCATCCAGACAGCAGGACTAGGAACAAGCAAAATTAGCCAGTGAGTACTACATACATCACCAGGATAAGCATATTAGTTTGAACTGGAGGTGTGCTCCTTGGATGAATTGTATAATTTACGCAACACTGATGAACGCAATGAAGGTCAAGAAGTAATGTGATAATTGGCTAGTGGTTGATATGTTTTGAAAGGAGAGACATGCCGTGTTGTGCCCTAATTTACAACCCATCCATCCCTATGACAGTAAACACTGTTGGGCAATGTGCTCATTGGCCCTGAGTATTAAATGTGTTTTCCATAGACTCATGGTAAATTAATGCATTTTCATTGTTTTTATACAGAATGGAGGCGATACATTTCTACTCACCCTTCAGTTCACCAGACTTGGGCCAGTTCTGTGGTTCCCTAGATTTCATGACAAAGAGATCAACTGGGCCCTCAGAGGATGCACTCTTCTTTGAGTTAGTTCCAACTTCTTCTGCAGCTGCTATGATCAATGGGACCACAACAGCAACCAGATTATCCAAATCTCCTGCAGCAGTTCATACAACTCAAGAGAGAGACTCAGGTAAGCCCTCCAAAATTTTACATACAGCATGACTAAAACATGGAATTGGAGAAATTGCAGCTCCTTGAATGATGTAATTCACCATTAGATCCATCTAGAACAAGGAAATTAAGCAAAAGGAACTGGCTTTTTTGTGTGACATAAGTTTTATCTGCACTAGTTACAATCTTATTAGGGAATCCAGTTACAACACAGCTATACTCCAAAGACAACACTTTCGGGTTTTATGCAGACCAGACCAAAGTGTATTACAGTAATTTTAAGAGAATTTTCTATAGCTCGTCACTGGTAGGTGTATAGCATAGCCCTCCAAACATAGTAATTGAGTGATACCAAGCTGGTTGAAAATTGAAATTTTCCGTCCGGTCAGGAATTCTCACATTTTGAAATATGTTTTGGGACTAAATTAAGACAAAAAATATAAAAGATTGAAATAATTTATGGAGCAAAATTTATGGACAATGTTGAAATGATATATTTAACCTAAACAAATATCCTCTGACATCCCTGAATGGAAACATTTCATTACAATTTGTCATGCCAAATCAGAACACTTAGTTTTGGTTCAATTTGACCCTCAATGGCTTCTGACTGAGCTTCTTCATTGTCTCTTGGGAGTTTGAGTTTTAGTACCTCATGCTAGGTGAAATTTATTCAGTGAAATATGTGGTCTGGTCATCCTCAAACTATTTGTAATTTCAGACTGAATTTAACAAACAGTATTATCTGGAAAATAATTTTCAAGGCAGTTGCTACTGGTGTACTTTTACCCAAGAGCAGAGGGTGATCAGCTAGGTGCTAAAACTCTGGATATCCCACAACAATGCCCTAATCGTTAGATTATAGCGGGGGTGGGCAAAGTCCAGCCTGTGGGCTGGATTGGATCCACAGTGGACTCAATTTCCCAGCAGCCCCTGCCCAAGTCTCTGTGACTGGTTTCCATGGAGACTAGCCTCAGCAGTGCTGGCAGGGCACGCAGCTGGTCAGGAAGCTGCTTGGGGGCTGGGATCTTGCGGCAGTGACAACGTGGTCCGGAACTAGGGCAGAGCTGTAATCCGCTGCCTGCATACCCTGGACAGGCAAACAAAGTGTTAAACTAGGGCTCTGAGCTGTATCATTGCCCTGGTATAACGCATTACTAGAAGGAGACACACAAACTCAAAATGCTTCTAGCAACAAAAACCAGCCACACTGAAAAAGAACAGCAGCATGCCTGGCTAGAGATAGCTTTCCTGGTATGCTGGAAAAGATAATCCACCCAGCAGTGACTTAATTTGTCGGGAAGGTAGGAGGTTAGAGCATACATGACTCTTGACCTATGGCAAAGCCAGTCAACTGCGGCATAGATTGTTATTAAAGGACTGTGGTGCAGCAGTGGCTGAAGAAGCTTTTGTTATCCACTGACATTGCATCTGCAAATGCTGTCCAGAGTTGGAGTTGTGTCCAGGTTGCAAATGGTCCAGTTAATCTGAGTTCCCTCTGCCTAGAAGCTGAGTCTTCTACAGTCTGCTGTAATGTGATTACTACATACTTTGGAGAAAAAATGGTCTGTATCCAGCATGCTTTGCTGGACTAAAGCCAAGATGCTGTGAGATACAGAGCACTTCCTGGGAGATGAGGATGCCCCCTATCCCATCAGATCTGCTTAAGGACAGTTTGCCCAGCAAGGAATTTCTAAACCCAGGGAAGTCTCAAATGCAATACTGGATGACAAGCATCAATAGGAACTGAAGGCAGCTTTTTGGGTCCACATTTCAACATCTCACAAGGAGAACTCTTGGTATAAGAGGCAGGGTTCATTAGCAGTGTTCACCACAGTCTGAGTGCAGAGCCTATGGTAGTGTCCAAGATCTTATCTCTGAATGTCTTGAACATGTTGCAAAAAGGAGAATACGAAGTAGTCATGGATATTATCACATCATTCTGTAAGTGGAAGAGAGATTGAATATATTCATTACCAACTCACAGCTGATGCTAGAACTTCTAGCAGCACTGAAATTTCAGGATGACAATTATACTGCTGATGGCATACTTTTATTGTTTTTTAGCTACCCAAGGTAATTCTGACACTGTAATAAATTTACATGTCACCAGCAAAATATTTACTTCACCAGCTGTGTTTCATTTTATAGCCATAGGTTTAAAGTTTTTGTCATCAGGGCTCATTGAGTACTGCTTTATATTAACAACTGGAGGGGAGAAAAAGGAAATTAAATTATGCAGTTTTGATATTAAAAAATATAGGGTTCCTGTTTGTCTTTTTATATTTTTTCACATTACTCACCACATCCTTCTATTGCCCATTCAACAGCTACTTCTATCACTAGTACCAGCTCAGCAGAGTGGTCATGTCCTAACTGTATATGCCCCAGCCCTGCTACAAGTATATCAGACCAAGGTCAAGAGGATATCAGTTCTTCCTATACTGACTTGGAGAAGAATACCCAACTCCTAAGACATTTGGAGAGGACACCTTCAGCAGCTGAGGACTACAACATTTCTGCATCCAGGTACACATGCACATTACCTACCAGCTGTTTAAGGACTTAGACATATTATGTTTAAGGCTTATATACATCCTGTTATTAACATCCTTATAATCAGCCTAAATTTGTCCTTGTTTAAGTTCATTACCTTGCTGTTAATTAAAACCCTTTGAGCCTAATATTTCTTCTGTCTTCTTGGACTGTTCTCATTCAGAGTATTTTCTGTCATCAATACTCTGTTGTGATTACCGAACTAACCCACACCTATTTAACTCTTTTGGTCTTTTTTTTCTTCATAATTCAGACCATAATGATCTTTTCTGACCTTTCTATGATTCCTTCCAAATTGTCAGTATGTTCCTGGTAATGAAGTGCTCAGAGAAGAATACAGAGAGGCTGATGTTAATCTTGCATCAGAATAAATCAAGAACAACGAATTTATTGTCAGTAGAGTTCTACTCAGATGAGAGGAGAATGAGGATCAGTATTCCAAAGCTTCTCCAAAGTTGCTTAAGAAGAATCTATTACTTTCCTGCTCCCTCCTTTACATATGTGCAGCTACAGTTGAAGCAGCCTTTTTTCTTTTGTTTCTCTTTTCTTTCTTTTTTATTTGCAGTCAGGTTGCAGGACTGTCCTTGTCCTACCCTCCTTTCAACCTTAATGCTTTCCAGCTTTTCCTTCCCACTGAATATTATGCTTTTGATTATTACCTGCAATATATTAGCATGTAATTTTCTAAGCTGCAATGCACTTTATTTCCTACCTATATTTCTAGGCCCTCTAGAGTCCTGTGTGTTGTCTCTGTCCTCATTGGTGTTTCCCCCGTCATGCACCTCCTCTCAATTTAGCATTATCTACATACTTTATTAACTAGATGTTTTTCTTCCCACTTCTACATCATAAGTGAGGATGTTCCATGTGATGGAACCTACAACCAGTATCCATTGGAATCCCACATGACACCTTCTGTCTTCTCTTTATCTTGTTATAAACAAATAACAAGATAAAGAGAAGACAGAAGGTGTCATGTGGGATTCCTGCAAACAAGCAATCCTACAGCCTGTTTATGCAACATTATTTATATCCACGTCAAGAAAAACAAATGTTTTGAGAGGTACTATATCAAATGCTTTACTAAATTCCAGATCTTTGCTTTTTTTCCTGCCTCACTAATTTTGTAATTCTGTCAATTTTATTTACATTTTTCTTGAAGCTGTATATAGCAGTCTGTATACATCCCTAGTGCTTAGCAATTGTGTTTCCATAGCAAGGCCCATGTAATTCAGAACTTTTTAGGTATGGCTCTAAAAATAAGCCTTTGAAAAGCTAGCTAGAAAGCTCCAGTTGTTTCCTGCATTCTAAAACCATTTCCAAATATGGTATGATATGCCATATTATTTGACTGAGTATAAAGGACAGCTGTAGTTAAACACCAAAAGATAAAAAAGATTACCTTCTTCTCCATGTATTTCCTTGTATTGTGTGACTTTTTTTCCAATGGGGGATTGACTCACATCTTGTCTAATATGGAAAATCAGAGAAATCATTAATTCTGTTAAATTGTAGAAGATAAAGACAGTAATGTGATGACAGTTTGCAGTGTGTGTGTGTGCACATGTGCATGCATGCGCGCGCTTGTGTGTTTGTGTAGTTAGAATTGTTTAGTGTATGAAAGAGGCATTTTACAAAAAATCTTGTTTAATTCATTACTATCATGACATACAATCACACCAGAACACTAATGCCCTTTTGGACACATTCACCTTAAATTTAAAATCCATTCAATGTCAATGTACACATTACATAATTGAAAATTATACTGTAAAGCATGACCATAATGCCAACCTGTTGTTTTGTCATTTCATTAAATGACATGTTATTAAAGTATATATGAAATAGTGCATGTACAGACATATCAATAATTAAATGGCTGTATAAATGTGTTAGTAGCATGTTTGAGGGTGTTCTTTTTATTAGCTTAGTTATTTTTCTGTATTTTGATGTATTTGTTTATTTAGTAGATTTATGTGTCGTCTTTCCCCAAAAAAGGTTCAGGGTAGATTGCAGTAAGAAAATAATGATAAAGAACAGTAAAATGTTAAAAATAACCCCTAAACCATAATGTAGGCTATCCTGGCTTGCTAAACACCTGCCCATATAAGAAGGACTTAGAGCATTTTCAGATGTTCAGACACAGATTCTGGCAGGCCTCAAGGAGAAAGCCATTCAAAAGCTAAGGAGTGACTGTCGGGAATGGCGTTATGTATTTTTTTCCAAGCAAATTTGGTGCACTGATGGTACTTGCAGAAGGCTGCTCTCAACTGAGTTTAGGGATGGCATTGAGGCATAAGGAAGAGGGCTTTCCCTTAGGTACATAGGGTCCAGACTGTTTAAGGATTTTGTGGGTCAAAACCAGCGCCTTGAATTGTGCTCAGAAAGCTACTGAAAGTCAGTATAGACTCTAGAGCACTGGAGTGATCCAACCCTGTCAGAAAGCAAGCCTTTGCATGCTGCATCACCTGTAGCTTCCAGATGGTCATCCTCAAGAACAGTCTCATGTAGAGCAGATTGTAGTAGTATAGACTCAAGATTACAATGGCATGAATGCGATCTGAATCTGAAAGGAAGTCTCAGCCTTCTCACCAGATGGAGGTGGTGAAAAGTACTCCTAGACACTGCCACCTCCTGCAGATCCAGGTGCAGCAGAGGATCTAAGAGCACCCCAAATCTTCAAATCTGAGGGACAAAAGAAGGCTGAATTCTGTCAGTAATAGGTGTCCTAATCCTCCCCTAAAAGCCAAGTCGTCTACCCACCACCACCACTTCTGTCTTGTCCAGAATCAACTTCAATTGGTTCACCTACATCCAGGCACTGGGAAAGGACAGAGACTGCTAACAGGGCAGATGAGGAAAAAAACAACAAGCTGAGTATGATCAGCATACTGATGACACTCAAGGCATAACAATGCAGCTGGGTGCCCAGGGCAGCTATAACACATAGGGGCAGCAGCAACTTCCAATTGCCACTGTACCACCAGTGCAATGGTACAGCTGCAGCCGTTCTTTCCCTTTCCCCTACCTAAGTCTGTGCCTGGGGGAGGG
>NW_005842505.1:1064774-1094391 GCF_000455745.1 Alligator sinensis
ATCCCCTACCTAAGTCTGTGCCTGGGGCAGCTGCCTTAGTCACTCCACTCTAATTATGCCACTGATGGCACTTCGCTTTGAATCTCCACACAATACACCCAGCAGCCTCATATACACTTTGAAGAAGAGAGACAATATCATGGAGCCCTGGAAGACCTCACATGAAAGGTCTGAAGGGAATGTTGAGCTCTCCGGTCACCTTCCTCTTGGATCTTCCTGCTAGGAAAGAACAAATCAATTAAGAGTAGTCCTGTGAATACCCACCAGGTCATGTGAATGTTTTAGTAGCACCTCATTAGTCAACTGTATCAAAGGCCCCTGGAGGACCCAGTAAGATCAACAGGGCAGTTTCTCCTGTTGATCTCCTGGCTGAAGATCAATGTCAAGGCTATAAGCAGTCTTCATACTATACCCAGGGCAAACGTCAGGCTGACATGTATCTGGGAATTCAATAGCATCCAAATATGCCATCCATTTAATGATCTTCCCCAAAATGAGAGGTTGAAAACGGGGAGATTGCTGACTCCCCAACCAGCTTCAAGAGACAGTTTCTTGAGTAGGGGCCAGACAACTGCACACTTAAGAATGACCAGCACCCTGCCCTCTCCAAGGGAGGCATTGACAACTCCCACCAACAGTGACCTCAGTCTCCCTGGCTGACTTTTACAAGCCAGGAGAAACACAGGTCCAGTTCACAACCGGTTTTCCACATCACCCCAAGCACATCTTCTGTATCACTGGTGATAGCAATTGACACTGACCCATATAAAGTCAGACAAGATCAAGCTTCTCCAACACCAACATTGAACCCATCCATGCTGGATACAGACAAATTTTTCTCCAACGTATGTGGTAATCACATTACAGCAGACTATAGAAGACTTGGCTTCTCGGCAGAGAGAACTCCAGATTAACTGGACCATTCGCCACCTGGACACAACTCCATTGGACAGCATTTGCAGTTGCAATGTCAGTGGAAAACAAAAGCTTCCTCAACCACTTCTGCACCACAGTCCTTTAATAACAATCTATGCTGCAGTTGACTGGCTTTGCCATACGTCAAGAGTCATGTATGCTCTAACCTCCTACTTTCCTGCTTTAACTGCCTCGGATCCCCAGTTTACCAGGGGGATCTGTACTACCACCAGATTTGGACTGGATCCCTGGATTTCACTGTGTCTGTGGTCAGTTGATCTTACAACTTTCTATCAGCTCTACATTCTTTTGTTATTTTGGTGTGTGTCATGTGAAAAATGTTAAGATAGTATTTTAAGGTCATAAATAAAATTACATTATTAAATAATGAAATGCTGAAAGGTGGGAACTGAGATTTGTAATTGCAGTGACATTTTCAGGTCTTTGATGTACATTGAGAGCAATTTTATTGATCAATCAAAAGTGTTAGAGTATCATAGCAGTAATATGTTGATTCTTAGAGAGTGCTGTTATACTTGTGAATCCTGTCCTATTTCCTTGTTGTTTGCACATGAGCGACATTAAGTCTAACTCAGCTGTTATTTATGTATGAATTTCTTGCTCAATGTAAGAAGAATAGATGGAAACCACTCTAAACATTGCAAATCATCAATATCCATTTTACAGCAGATACATCCTGCATACATTTATGAGGGATAGACTGAGCCAAATCCACATCTGAACAGTAGAGTATGTTAGATCAGAAGTGAGATCCAGAAATGTACCTTGCATGCCTCTAATATATATTTCTCAGTGTGCAAAACTTAGGCATGGCTCCATGAGGTTGATCAGAAAAAACAAAATTATGCTCCTAGGCTTACTCTATAGTCAGTGCCCTGTAAAGGGCAAATCAGAACCACCCAATGGTGAACATGGAGTCTTCCAGAACAAGACAGTAGGAAACGCTGAGTACAGGAATGTGTCTGAACTCCTGCTTCTGTCCAGAGCTTAGTCATTTCAATCTTGATCTCCTTGGTCTAGATGGATCTAATGGTGAATTACAGCATTCAAGGAGCTGCAATTTCTCCAGTTCCCTGTTTTAGTCATGCTGTATGTAAAATTTCTGAAAGTAGATGAATAACTGACCAGGGCTGACTCTTTATAATTCAGCTGGAGAGGAAAAAGAATTGTGATTATGCCCACCTTTTGTATGATAGCCTAGTGGCTGCAGCATCACCTAGATGGTGTCAGACAAGGGTTTTAGGTCCTTCTCAGCCCAAAGACATCCAACCCTACATCTCTCACCTGCCAAGAGAGTGCCCTGCCCATCAGGCTTTAGGCTATACTATGTGGAGATGCTTTCCATCTTCTATGGAACCTGGGTCACCATGTAGCAAAGAGTGTAAGAGACACGGGGCCAGGAGATCAAACACAGAACAGAATGAGGTTCTCTCTTATCTCATGACTGTCTAATGTAAAATGCCTAATCCATCTGGGAAACAGGAACCAGAAGGCATGTTTTTTTTCCCCTTGCCAGCTACAGAACTGAACTGCCAGACTCCCTCTTGCCTGCTCTCCTTCAGGTCCAATAAATTCTGCATTCTTGGCTGCACAGTGGTTCAATTTTAAGCCCACAAGTGGGACAGAGGGTGACTTGACATGCATAGTATTATACAGTAGGGCTGTGCAAAGCTTCAGTCCCTGATTCAATTCGGTGGAGATTCGGCCCGATTTGGTGGCCAAATCTCTGAATCCAAATCAAATCAGAGGACACTTTAATCTCTCCAAATTGAATCGAAACCTTCCAAATCAATTTGGAGTGATTTGGAAAGATTCGGCGATTCGGACATAGACACAGCTTTAAATGTTTTTTCTACATACCTCTAGGTAGCAAGGGGCTCATGAATGCTGTGATGCTGGGGCACATGGAGTGTCCTACAGAAGTGCAGGGGGCTCCCCAGCACACTCAGCAGCAGACCCGGAAGTGGACCGGAAACACTTCCAGTGTCCAATCCACTTCTGGGCCTGCCAGAAAGCGTGCTGTCCCCACCCCCCGTGCCCCTCTGGCTCAGCAACTGGTGCATCCTGCATCTGGGGGGGCACCCAGGGTTCCCCTGTGGCCAATCACTGAGCTGGGGGGCTGTGGAGGGCCCCCAGTGTGCTCCCCAGTGGACCCAGGAGGTAACTAGAAGTACTTCCAGTTCACTTCTGGGTTCACCGCCAAGCACGCAGGGGGCCCCTACTATTTGGAGCTGAAGTGTCTTATGGGACACTCCATCCACCCCAGCATCACAGCATTCACGAGCCATGCCTGGTACCTTGAGGTATGTAGAAAAAAACCTTTAAAGCTGTGCCTATGTCTGGCTCGTTGATTCTCCAAATGAGCATTGGATCTTCAGATTAGGCTAAATCAAATTGGGGACGGTGATTCAAACCAACAAATCAAATCACTGCCCCCAATTCGGGTCGAATCCAAATTGAATAGAACCCATTTTGCACACTCCTATTATACAGCCTGATGCTTAGAGCCACCCTTTGGAAATGGGAGAAGATGGATCCCCTGCTGCTTTATCCATCACACTCCTAGAACAGTCTGACCATGGTCCCATTCCAGGTACCCTTTCCAAATCTCCTGTCCCCTTCAGTCCAGATTCAAGTCTTGCCTAGAAAGAAGTCTTATTCTAGCACCTACCCTGGCACCTCCTGTTTCCATCCAATGCCAGCTGGTGCCTCTGCTGTGTTCAATACATCTGTATATTTTGCAGCTCCACCCATTTCCAAGCCCTGAAGTTCATTTGTCCCTCTTGATTCTCCTGCCCATCTTCATATTTGTTCACTACCTGATTCAGACTCGTACAATTTTTCTCTTTTTTCTTCTTCATGTAAGCCCAACCTTCCTCTAGAAACAGGTTCTCTGTGCAGGAATAGGAGGAACTACTAGCAGAGCTTTTGTATCACCAGTGGAATCTGGGCAGTGGGAGGCAAGGGAGCTTTTAGGAAGACTTTGGACTATGTAACTTTTGTCCTTTATACCCCTAGGGTGTGTCTTCATGAGTGCACGTATGCATTTCCCTGGGGACAAATAGCTCCAGCACATAGTTATGCTACTGCTACTTGTCCCTGGGGTATACCTGTGCATGAGCACTCTGGCATTCACCGAATTGCTCCAGGTTGGGTAGGGGAGGCTGGGGCCAGCACCTAGTCAGCCCCAGTAGCCTTTCCTGGGGCTCTGGGGGTCTCCCAGGGCTGCAGCAGCAGTAATCCAGGTGTGTGGAGTGGCTCTGTCTGTGCTGTAGGGCCAGCCTTGAGTACAAATGCAGATGTCCACAAATTAGTCTTATGTGAACAGAACAAGGCAAACAGAGCAAGGACAAAAACATTACACAGGCAGGCAACAAAGCCAAGACATAATAGGGCTAAACAACTAACTAAATCACAGTGGGTGTCACACGGAAAGTTGAATGATTCCACAGGCTCCATTCATAATTTGTCTAGTAAAACCTGCAATGAGCATTACAGCACAGTGCTGTGTTTTTAAAAGCACTCCCTTGACAGGTGAGTTGCTCAGGAGAGGAACAGGTTGGAGATAAATTTGTTTTCTAGGGCTTGCACAAAATTAAGTGTTCCTCTGCTCCCTCAAGGAGTCCCTGGGTTTACTGAAGATAAATAACATATCCTGGTTTGCTACAGTTCCAAAACAAAAGAGAGAGTGGGTTTTAATTGTTTTAACATGTTGTCTTTTGGAGTTAGTTAATAAAGATGGCCCTTCCTCCAGAAAGGAAAGAAGAAATGAAGGGCATCAGGAGAAAGAGAGCAAGCTAGCAAGAATATATAACTGAACTCAATGACTGAGATTTTCCAACCTGAGAAGGGGATTTACTACCCAGCTCCCACTGATTTTAATGGCCAAATCCCTTTGCTGAGCGTAGAAATGTTGGGCTACATACATCCAGGAAAAACAAAAGCAAATAGCAATAGGGGTCCTCATTATGTTTTTCCTCCCCCACAAAGAACTTTTAAATTTCTAACAGCAATAGGAGCTGCATAAATCTGTCATATAATTACTCTTTTTTAATATTGTTAAATATTTCATTTGTTAATATTTAATTGATTTAACTTTAAATTAAACTAAGTTTATGAAAGGAAGAGAGCTCTATAAAATGCAAAATATTTTGTGTCAGTAGTCAGCATATGGGGTGATTACTATGCAAACCTGTGGGCAGATTTTTATAATTAAAGATATGAATACATCACATGTGAAGTGCCTTTAAATCTTTGATTTGACTTTTATCATTTTAGTGCTCTTGGAAACTTAAGAATTGGTGATGTTCATCCAGGTGGTCATTTTGTGAAGATCCTTAACTCTTCCCCTGTTATAGAAGAGAGTATTGGGGATTATATCCTCCAGCAGAATGTCAATGGCCAAGCAGTAGCAGTGTTCAGATTCCCACCAAACATCAGAATGAGTGCCAACTCTACAGTAACAGTGAGTGTAGAATCTGAACTTACTCAGCCAAAATGTAACACGTATAATTCCGCTGCCCCTTATCTACTGCAACATACAGACTAGGACCAGATTTTTAACCTAATTGCATGAAGGCTGTCTGCCTACAAATCTCACTGAACAAAGAGAGCTGCTGGTGCCCATCATCTGTTTATTTAAGGGTCTAAATATGGACTAACAAGACTGAATTTAAGAATTCTGGCCTGATATGATAAGCTATTTCCTCTCAACCCCAGTTTCTTGTCACTGCTATAAATCTATATATTGTGGCTTAATTTTCAGAATTGAGGATGGGTCTGAACTGAAGCAAACAACAAGACTAGAAAGGAAAAATATGTTATGCCTTGTGAAAAAGGGAGCCAGGGGCTCCTGTTACTTGGAGAGAGGCTGCAGCAGAAAGGACCCCAAGCAGCTAAAGAGAGGTCAGCTGCAGGAGGGAAGGCAGCAAGGAAGCAACTGCAGCCTGGGTGCAGTAAACTGCCCATGAAGCTGGAAGAGTACACCTGCCACCAGTCAGGAGACCAGAGGAGGAGCTCAGGAGCTATAAAGCTTTTGCAGAGGGGTAGTGCAGCCCTGAACCCTGTGTGGAAGAGAGCTCCTGCCAGCACAGACAGGCAAGGGAGGGAATCTGCAGGCCAGAGCGGGTACCCCAGGGGCTCAGAGAGACTTGGGGACTGGAGAAGAGGCTTCTGCAGCAGCCTGTATGTTTAAAGCATTGGGCTGACATTGGGTTTTTTTTGTTTGGGTGGAGGGGGGGTGGGATTTGCTTGTTTGACTGGAGGATGAGGTAGTGTTTGGAGGGGAGGATGGGAGGCCACACACAGGTGCCTGGGAGATGCTTCAGATTCTGAGTTCTGACAGCAGGATTGGGGCAGGCCCAAGCTGAAAGAGTCAAGGGCTGAAAGGCCTCCTGAGAGAAGGGCTAAGGGCTAAGGCCCCCAAACAAAGTGAAGTGGACCAAGGGCCAGACCAGGCTGAGACTCGGAAGCCAGGCCAGAGAAAGTGGGCTTAAGCTGGCAGTCTACAAGAAGAGTAACCAGCAAGCTAAAGCCAAGAGGGTTCCAACCCATACAAGCTGGTGCGTGGATAAAAGGCCACAAATAGTTCATAAGGTGACTGGTGCCCTAGGGCACTAATAAGGCTATGAGAGCCACAACTGAGTCTCCCAGGAACAAAGTGGCCTGGGTTGACTCTGGGACCCTGGGGGGCAGCTTCCCTTTCACTAAGAACAATTAGATCAGGGCATGGCAGGTGAGAAAGAAGGGAGATTACCCTGAGGATCTGGAGTGGAGGGCAAGAATCGAGGGGCCACCGTGACCAGGCCAGGACCCACTACACCTAGCTTTGATAAAGCCTTGAGATGTTTTATCATGTATCTAGTGGTGCCAAAATTGTGTTCCTGTCTATAGTTACAGGTATAACCCAAAGATATATCCAAGATAGGGCTTGAATTAGAAAATAAAAAGTCATAGTAATACTCTTCCAATCTCTATCCAACCCCTGCTGTGGTCTAGTGGAGAGAGCACTGTACTGGCACTTGAGAAAGCTGTTCCAGTGCTGGCTTTGTCACTAGTCTGCTGGGTCACCCTGGCCAACACATTTCACCCTTCAGTTTTCTGCTCTGTAAAATAAAGGTAATGGCCTCCACAGAGTATGACTTTTGATCTCCTGAGGAATTGTAGGTGTTATCTGAGGTGCCATTGGCAGTCCATTTTGCTGGTATTCAGGAGATATTCATACAGGTTCTGCATTTTAGCCTTGGCTTCCTGTCAGTGGCCTTCAGATACACCCTTAGGTTGGCTGATTTAAGGCATAGGTACTGTGACAGCAGCTACAGCAGCTCGCTAATTTGCCCCCTCCTCCTTTCTTGCTCCTCTGACCCACCATCCTCTCTCTCGCCTGCCAGGTCTTGGTGGAATCAAATGGGAAGCATCCAGAGCTTTGAAGTGGGGTGGGAAGGATTCCTTTGGGCCACTTGGCTTCCCCCTTTCACACTTCTCCTGGCCCAGACCTTCTCAGTTGGGTCCTGATTTGCTCTAGCTGCTCTTTTCAACTCTGGGCCTACTCAGTCTGGCCTTGGCTCTCTGTTAGCAGCAGCGCAGCTTGGGAATTAAGCTGCACAGCAGGGCTCTGGCCCTCTGGGTTACCGCACCTAAAACAGGTTAAATCCTGTCTTTCTCTTTCAGTGTATGAGTCTTCACCTTCAAGGGGTGAAAACCCATAGGACACTTTAGGGCACGTGCAAAGTGACCTCCACCTCCCCTCACAGTCACTTCTGATTCCAGGTGTCCAGTAACAAACCAAAAGCAAAATCCTAATTGAAAGTTCTTCCCCTGCTTTGGGTTAATAGATACAGTCTTTATTTTCAGCTTCATCCCCTGGGCCCACTGCCTAAACCACACAGAAACAAAAAGAAAAAACTGCAACAAAACTCACTCCCTCATTTGGGCTGTCTCTCCCTCCAATCCTGCCCTCTCCATGATCAAGGCTCCACTATCCTTCCAGCCTGAATGCAAGTCTGTTTTCCCCTGGAACCTTGTCCCTTCCGGCCAGCCTGGCCTATTAGCTGGCCTGAGCACAGGGGCTGCTTATTAGTCCCAGCTCTGCCAGGTGCCTTAGCCCAAGCCACAAAAACCCTTCTCTCATGATTCTGCTGGCTTTGTAGCCGTCCCCCAGTATTATAGTATATACTGGCACCTCCCTCTATTATAGTATGTACATAGGATCTTAGCTCTCAGAGTCCTATGACCATGCTGGAAGATTTCATTAAAAGAAGCTTTATTTTAAAATTTTGCATATTTCTACTTTCCAGGGTTTCAAAGAAAGATTTGAACATGTGAACTGAGTACAGGGGCATAGAGAGATTTTCACAGAGATGGGGCAAAATCTTGAGGCAGCACCTCTCTGCATGTGCAGGGAGCATACCCTGTCCAAGTTGGAGCTTTGCTAGGGTGGGGGCATTTGGCAGGTGGAGGTCTGCCACTGGGGGGAGGCAGATATTCTTCAGGACAATTACCTCCCCTCCCCAAATGCTATAGCTACACTCCCAACCAAGTATAACAAACTGTGATCAAAGTATAGTGGAAACCTCAGTTCAAACCAGGGAAGATGCCACCTGGCCCTAGACCCCTCAGAGTAAGCTTAGACCTTGTTGCACTGGGCACAGGGGTACTAGCTGGCTGGTTGGGTGCAGGGCTTGGATGCTTTTTAGGGTTCTGTGAGATCATCTTGGTTGGGTTTAGATGCTCCCCTGGGCTCCTTCCCTCTCCTCTGGCACTTTAGGGGATTGTTTTGCATATACTTTGATCAGCAGTGCAATAGTTTAACCCTGCTGGCATTTACTTTATCACTAGGTGTCTGAATTAAACACCCTCTTGAAATGAACACACAAGGTCATATTGCTTAGAGCTATTGGTTTACTCTCTCTTGCTGCATTTGCTTGTAGTGGTTTCATGCTTATAAGATTATCTTTTTTTGCCCATAACATTATTTATTTAAATGGAAGATGAGATTCTGGGGAATCAGATGGCCACCTTGGAAAAAAAAAAAGAAAGTCCCAGTTCATCAATCCAGCTCAACTCAACTCAGTTTGAGCCCTAATCTGAGAACAGCACAAATGCACATTATCATATATCCAGAAGTGCCACAAATCACTGATATGCAACGGCATATATGTAATAGAGTCACAAAAGCACTTTGGCACGCTGCCATCTAGCAAGCACTCTATAAAGAGAGAAAGCATAAGTATCTTTTCAAGGTACTTCTACTGTAAATTAAAGAAAGATTGCTTTTCCTTCCAGGAAATGGTTAAAGGCATTGTCCTGCAGGTATGGAAATACAAAATGCTTTAGAAGTGGTGTTTGTAAAAGTGCATTATAGTGGTCTGATGTCAGGAGAATGTTTCCATAATGGCTCTTTTTGCGTCTTTGATTTTAGTAAAGGTCAAAATGGCTGTAGTAATTTTGCTGCATTTGCACAGCACACTGGTTAAGATCCTCTGGGTAAAACAAAAGCATGAAAAAATTGCCACTGCTCAATGAAAATAGTTTTCTCTTGCATACAGCAACTCTAGAAGCAATTGTGAACTGGGATTTTAAAGGTGATATTATACATCTATGGAAATACCCTGAATAAATTAATAAGAACCACCCATTGTTAATCAGTTCCTTAACAAGATCGGCCAACCATGCTACTGGCCCAACCTACCATGAGTGCCTGAAAAATAGACCCCCCACATTGACCTCTGTTAATCCATTACAGCAGGGCATGATGATGATAAGCTGTTGCTACAGGTCCCCAAATATGTTCCCTTCCACTTTATTTCAGCTCTCTCATGTAAATGAGAAACTGTTACCAACACTGCAAAGCCTGGTGAAAAGAAAACCAGCTCATTCTCAGCACATCTACCACTCACTAAACACCTATGGACTGCCTTCCCTGTACCCAATTACTTCTTTTTATCATTACAGATATGGGTAGTAGATGCCAATGTGCTTCATAAGCCTCCATCAGATTTTTTCTGGAAGGAGCAAAATCGATTAAGGATGGACTTAGATTGTACCACCATCCTTTGTGAACCAAGTGGCCAAGTGAGCTTTATTTTTTTAGCATAATTAATAACATGGTTCATTTCTCTTGCTCTCTGAGGTTAGCAGAAGCTAACTCCATTTCTTCTGAAAAGCATGACTTTACATAATAGAAATTGGGAAGAGCTGAAGTGACATATCATGTTTTGGCAAATAAAAGAATAGTGCAGAAGGGCAGGTGTGCTGGAGTGTGAGCTCCTGAAACAACAAACCAAAAGTTCTGGGCTCACGAATTTTGTGGCACGGAGCAAATGGCACTGGAGGAAAACTTTTGTCGCAGTTGCCTACTTTGGATCCTTTAAAACCCTGGAGCTGACTATATAGGACTAGGTCCTATTAAATTTACTGGATTCAGTCAGAGGCTTAAACAAGTGCTTAAAGGGCCTAGCTGGATTGAAGCTGCAGTGCTCAGTGGTTTGCAGGATCATGCCCATGACTGAAAAACTCAAAACACAACATACTTAACTTTTAGGCCTCTGTGAACCCTGCATGTCTTGGCAAGCTAATTTTGAGCTCTGGAGGACTAAATGGATGGGATAGTTGAGAAGGACTTTGGGGTACAGAATGTTATACTTGGTTAGATCAGTGGTCCATCTAGCCAGTATCCTGTCTCCAACAGCGGCAGGAGTGGATGGTATAGAGGGAGAGAATTGAACTGGGTGTATCTAGTGCAGGAGTGGGCAATTATTTTGGGTGGAGGGCCACTTACTAAGTTTTGGCAAGCCATCGAGGGCCACATGACAGGCAGCCAGGGGCAGATAAATATTAATTTTCTAAATTTTTAGGGGCCCCGTGGGCCACATCTGGCCCCCGGGCCGCATTTTGCCCATCCCTGATCTACTGTGATCTATTCCTTATGCAATACCTACCCTGGCATCCACCATTATTGGTTTAGAATTGCCATAAAAAACATCACCAACAGTTGTGTTCAATAGCTGGTCCCTTTTCCAACCTGGCTAAGCTATCTGCCTCTACCACCACCTGCGGCAATCAATTCCACAAGTTAACTATGCATTGCATAAAAGTATTTTCTCTTGTTAGTTTTAAACTTGTCACCTACTAATTTCAGTGGGTGCCCCCTAGTTCTAGTAATCTGGGACTTGGTAAACAACAGCTCTTTGTTCACTTGGTCTACACCCTTCATGATTTTAGAGTCATCTATCGTATCCCTCCTCAGCTTGCTCCTTTTAAACTGCAGAGTCCTAGACTTTTTAGTCTTTCCTTGTATGGCAACAGCTCCAAGATCCTGATCATTTTCACTGCCTTCTCTTTGCCTTTTTGAATTCTACTACATCCTTTTGAAATTGGGAATCAGAACTGCGCACAGTATTCAAGATGTGAGTGCACTATGGATTTACATAATAGTGTGAGGTGTGAGGATGTTCTCCATTTTGTTAGCGATGCCCAATGTTTTAGATGCTTTTTTGGTTGCCACTGCCCATTGAGCTGACATATTTAGAGATCTACAATGACTCCAAGATCTCTTTCCTGAATCATAACACCTAGTTCAAAACCCAGCATTGTGTATATATAGTTGAGGTTATTTCCCCCCCCATCCCATGTCATTCAATCCTTGAGCATCCAGTAGTCCTTACCAGAAAAACTGTCAATTGCAAGGGCTTTTTGTGGGACAGACCTTTGTCCACTTATTAATGAGATAATGCCTGAAGTCATTTCAGCCATGAAGTTGGCCATTTTTTATTGAGCCATTAGTAAATGCTGATTTAGTTTAAATCAAGCAGCAAAATGTCAAAGCTATTACATGATGAATCCAACCTATAATTTTAAAAACAAATTATAAAAGCAAACGCAATGTCTGCAGCTTGGTGCACAGTGCTATTATTTTGACGATAATTTACCACTTGTTCAAAAATACTTCAGGACACTGATCCCCAAGTCCCCATACTGATCACTAGAAACAGTTATTTTGATGAGGAAATGCAGTAACCAAATGAGTTATACTTTTTTCTTTAGGCTGTTGCCTGGTGCACTCCTATGTACTGGAACAGAAAGCTGAGATGGAAGGGGCAAGAAGACAGTGAACACCTGAAGAATAACACAAAACCAACCAAACTAATAAAACAACAAAGAAAATCAGAATTGAGACTATCTGATATAGAACAGGAAGAAGCTGTCCAAGGCCAACCAAAAGAAAAAGGACCAATTTTCATTAAAAGGTGGGCACCCCACCTTTGACTACACTCTTTTATTACAGCACTATTTCTTCCTGGCTGTGTAAGTGGCAATTTTTAAATAAGTGTCTTACAAAGAAGGTTTCCCATACCAGGAGTTGGGAGAAATAGTTGGAAAAAAAGAAAGAAATGACCTAAACCTTCAGAGAGAATATTCTTTTAGGTTCCATGCAAGAGAATCCTCAAATCAGACAGGATTTAATAATGAAGTCATGGAATTTTACAAGAAAGCCTGATTTTATCATTATTTGTTATGCATTTCCAAAAGTGCATATCCAAAAGTGCAACGGTGACATCCAGATATAAATGACACAATTCCAAACTCAAAGATTTTACAATGTGAAGGTTCTGATGTTCACAGAACTTTCACTATAACAATTAATTAAAAAGATTGGTCTAAAACTCATTAGGTAAGTCTACACTGCTCAATGACAGCTCCAGACCAAGATATTTATTGGAGTGTACATGACAAGACTTTCATAGATTTCATAGATTTCATAGACATCAGGGCTGGAAGGGACCTCGGAAGATCATTGAGTCCAGCCCCCCGCCCAAAGGGCAGGAAGTCAGCTGGGGTCATAGGATCCCAGCAAGATAAGCATCCAGTTTCATCTTGAAGGTGTTCAATGAAGGCGCTTGAACCACCTCCGGTGGCAGGCTGTTCCAGACCTTGGGGGCTCGGACTGTAAAGAAGTTCTTCCTTATGTCCAGCCTGAAACGATCTTGAAGTAGTTTGTGACCATTCGACCTCGTCATCCCTTGGGGTGCTCTGGTGAACAAACGTTCCCCCAGATGCTGGTGGTCACCCCTGATAAACTTGTAGGTGGCCATCAGATCACCCCTGAGCCTGTGCTTTTTCAGGCTAAAGAGCCCCAGGGCTCTCAGCCTGTCATCGTAGGGTCTGCTTCCCTGACCTCTGATCATGCGCGTGGCTCTTCTCTGGACTCTCTCAAGCTTCTCCACATCCTTTTTGAATTGTGGAGCCCAAAACTGGACACAGTACTCCAGCTGCGGCCTCACTAAGGCCGAGTACAGGGGGAGAATGACGTCCCGGGATTTGCTTGAGAAGCATCTATGGATGCAAGCCAGCGTTTTGGTCGCTTTACTAGCCGCCACATCGGCTTGCAGGCTCATGTTCATCTTGTGGTCAATGATGACCCCCAAGTCTCTTTCTTCCATAGTGCTAGCCAACATAGCACTGCCGAGCCTATAAGGATGCTGCGGGTTTTTTTCCCCAAGGTGGAGAACCTTGCATTAAGACACTAAGGCTAGGGACAGACATTACACATAAACCGATATAAGTGATCAAAAACCAGTTCAAATCTGTAACACAACAGAAGTTCAGTGCACATGAACCACTTTCAAAATGGCTGAAACCGATGTAAGGTAAACCTGAATGGATATAATATCAGACTTAACAGATTTAGGTTAAATCAGTTTACTGAACTTCTGTCCCAGATGCTCTCCAGATTAAAGTTAACTCAGAGTCCCCCAACATCCCAAGATGCTTTGCATCTTCTCTGCAAACCTCCCATTGCAGGGTGGGTGGGCTAGCCTTGTCCCAAGCTGTTTGCTTCAGCTGAGCAGAGAAGCATACTCTAATATGCCACAGCTTCTGGCCGGTGGCTGCATTTCCAGAATCAAAAGTGAATGGCTATTCACTTGCTTATTGGTTCAATCTACACAGTTTAGACTAACCTGCAAATATTGAATCAATTCAGCCTCAGACTTTTTGACTATTTGTACCTAGCCTAAGATAACTATAATGCTTGTGATTAGAAAGTTAGCTTGCATGGTCTGAGTGCAGTATGTTTCGGTACAGCACTGCCTAGAGCTATAATTAAGTGGTACAGATATACCCAGGGTGCCCTGATGCCCAGCCCACTGGACTTTGTTCCAAGGATATTTTGAAGTGGAACAGCAGCCTTAGCAATTTTTCTTCCATGGTCTCTCCAGAGTTTTGGTTATTGGTGTCCTGAAGCAAGTTCACTGAGGAATGACAACACATGCAAAGGAGGTGAAATGTTTTGAAATTCAGGGCATATCAGTTGCATTCATTCTACTGCATGCGTCCTGATGACAGAAATCTGTTTGCATGATTTGGCCAACGTGGACAGATTTTCACAAGGATGGCCTAAGAGCTATTTCCTCAGAATAATTCCCTTGCTAACTTGCAACTTCCTACTAGAGACAATTCAAAAACATTGGCTAATCTACCTTCACTAGCCTTTTTCTTGGAAGTGATTGGGTCGGTTTTGCTCAGACTTCCCAGAGTACATTCTATCTGAGGTAGATTCAACCTGAGGCAGAAAGGTTACATATAAAACTTCAGTGTAAATGGTCAATGTTTGGTAAAATTATAGATCAGCAGTCAGCAACCTCCTCAGATTGCAGGCTGAAATGACTCAGTTCAGGTCAGAGGCCATTGCTTTTCCTTACCATAGCATGGGGAAAGCTCCGGCTGCCAATGCGTCTCCCCACTGAAACACAATATGCATAACACCTTCATTTGTTTTTCTGCTTACAGAGAAAAAAAGGCCCCAGCAACCCTTGTCCCAACACGGAATTCTTGGTGCCAAAGTCCAAACTCTTCTACTCACCCTCACTTCTCCCTGGTTAGACCATTAACCATGGGCAATGATGGCAGCAGTCTGTGCAGACAGTCCAGGTGTCAGTCAGCAAAACCTGACCCAGCACCAGGTGAGTTGAAGAACAATTACACTGGCAGGCAAAGACATTTTTTTCCCTGCTAGGGGAACATTTAGCAAAATTTCTGAGAGATATTTCAGAAGGACTTCATGTATACTATGTGTATGTGACCCAGTAGTGTAACAAAGCAGGATAGCAGGATACAAACCCCAGGCACGGATCCTCAGGGAGTGCAAAGGTAGCAGCAGCTGCACCACCAGCAGTGCAACCACTGACACTGACCCACATGTGGTTGCTATCTAGGGCACTCAAGCATCCAGTTATGCCTCTGTGATCACTTGCATTACAGACTTATCTGCCACAAGGGTATTTGGGAAAGAAGTGTTGTTTTTCTGTTTTGCTGCTTTTTTTTTTAATCAGAAAATGTTGCTGTGTACCATTTGCTATTAGGATTGACTGTTTTTAGGAAGTAAGAAAAAAGTACAATGACTTACAGAGAGAGTGAGTGCACAAAAAGACCCTTCTACTAATGATGAATGATTAATTAGGCACTGGTGAGAATCCTGTGTTTAATTGTGGTACTTCATCTCCAGAGAGCTATTGACAACCTGAAAGAATTCAGAGGGGAGTGACGGTGTAATTAAAAGTCTGAAGAGACTGACATATCAGGAAAGATATTTAAAAGGATTAAGTGTGTGTTTGACAACTAAGGTGACTGTCAAATGTTTGGAAAGATTCAAACGCCAAGGAAAGAAATTGTCTGACAAAGGCTCAAAAACTATAACTATGAAGAATCAGATCAACCTGAGTGCAGGAAGACCTGGAATTAATTTTCTTAATATAGTCTTTCAATGGTAATAGTAAAAGTGTGATCTCTTATTTTCAAAACCACCTTTGGAAGTTGTTTTAGTAAATCTTTTTCAATATCTAATAATTTAATCCTACAAGAAATTGAGCATGCTGGGCTTGATCCAGAAAAGTATCTTCTTATATGCTTAATTTTTTAACATATGAATTATCCCATCATAGACATGGACTTAAAATTAATCACATGTTTATACTAGATCAAGGCTTGGTATCTCAAAACATTTCAGGATAGAGCTCTGATTCCAAGGTATACCTGAAGTCATCCTAATTCCGTGATCATAAAAGGGAATGTAGAGATGAATAGAGATAGAGAATATAACACAAAATACAGCAGGTCTAACCCAAATTTATCTGGCTGCAGCTTACTAGGATGTCCAATTACAATCCTGCAGACTTGTTCTGAGCCTCTTTGAAACCAGCATTCCACTTCTTTGGGCTGCATGTTCTCCATGACCTGCTTTTTGCTATCAGACCCTTATTGTCGGTTACTGCTAGGTCCATTACTACTACTAGTATTGTTGTTGTTGTTAGTTGCTCAGAGGCCCCTTTCTACTGTGCTTTACAGTCATAAAGGTGGATTTGCCCACTTCCCCATGGTGTTAACCATTAGGGGTGTGCGAAGCTTCAGTCCCTGACTTGATTTGGCAGAGATTTGGCCTGATTTAGTGGCCAAATCTCTGAATCTGAAATGAATCAGGAGACCCTTGAATTTCTCCAAGTCAAATCAGAACCCTCTGAATTGATTCGGAGATATTTGGAAAGATTCAGCAATTTGGACATAGACACAGCTTTAAATGTTTTTTCTACATACCACAAGCTAGCAGGCGGCTCCTGAATGCTGCAATGCTGGGGTGCATGGAGCATCCCACAGGACCATGGGGGGTCCACTTCTGGGTCCACTGGGGAGCATGTTGGGGGGCCCCCCCACATTCTCCTGGCTCTGTGGCTGGGGCCTCCTGGGTCTGGGGGAGCACCCAGGGTCCTGCCACAGCCAATTGCCAAGCTGAGGGGATACGGGGGGGGGGGGGCTGCATGCTTCACGGTGGACCTGAAAGTGGACTCAAAGTACTTCTGGGTTTGCTGCTAAGCACATGCCCCTCCCCCCCCCACACACACACACTCCTGTGGGACGTTCCATCTGCCTCAGAATTGCAGTATTCATAAGCCACACTTGGTATCTCGAGGTATGTAGAAAAGACATTTAAAGCTGTGTGCCCGCCTGGCCTTGAGGCTCACCTTAGCATGTACGCCCAGTGTTGGGCATTGTGTGGGGTCTTGTAACCTCTGGAGGGGTCCTCAATCACCCCAGGGAAAGCCCAGAAACTTTCCTGCCATGACTTTGATCGAACCTTCAGTGGTGGGTTCCCCTTCTGAGGACTCTCCCAGGTAGGTCACGCCTCCTGACAGGTATCCGTGGGGTTCCACCTCCCCTACACCCCTTCCATACACCAGCCTCCAGGACGAGTCAGTTGGTCTTTGCATGGCTTGCCTTCCAGTTGCACCAGTCCTAGCTCTTCACGTTGCCTGTGCAGCTGGTTCGCCCTGGCTTCCCGGTGTTTCTTCACAGCCAGCCGGCTGCCTGCCATGGATCTAAGGCTGCTCCTGTCTCCCGGAGCACTACCCATGCCCCGGCCACAGCAAAAGGAAAAGAAAAACCAAAAGAATGACAATGGAGAAGACAAAAAAACCCCCCCACAAAAAACTGAGGGAATAGGCAAGCAACCCTTCCTCCCTCAAAGCCCCTGTGCCTGTGGCTCAAGCCATCCTTTGACATTGCTTTGGGTCCTCCCTCCTGTCAAAGACCTCTTTTTCTTCCCTTACGCCAGCTCTTTGGCTGCACACTGGTGCTCCCTGCGCTCGGCGTGGAGAGTGCCTTCCTTGCCGGCTGTCTCCCCCACTCTTCCCGCGTCTCTGCCGGTGCCAGGTTTTATTTTGGATGTGTGGCATTCTATGATGACATCAGCCGCCCATGCCAGCTGCAGCTGGAAGTAAGCATGGCTTACAAACTGCGTGGGTGGCTCTTCCCAGAGCGGCTTGTCCCACTCTTCCTGGCCTGAAACTGGTAAGTTTACCCTGGTTTCAGGGCTTTCTTTGTGGGAGCGGGTCACCCTCATCCCCTATCCTACTGTGAGGGGACCCACTGTCCTACCGGTCCCGGTGACCATCTCCCTTTAACTGTGTTAAAGCTGTGACGGCTGATTCTCCAAATCAGCATCAAATCTTCAGATTCGGATTCAGCTGAATCGAATCGGGGAAAGTGATCCAAATCAACAAACTGAATCACTGTCCCCAATTTAGGCCAAATCCAAATCTAATATGGCCCATTTCACACACCCCTATTAACCATCTGGCTGGGTTCTAGAGGTACTACTAGAGTAATTGGAATCTACCCATTTGCACAGTTCCTTTGAAGCCCTCAAAGCCAACCAGCACTCAGGAGACAACATTCTCAGCAGAGATATTCCAAAGGGAGATTTCATTACAGACTATCAGCCATCCTAGATCAAGAGAGCCAACATCCTCTGTTATCAAGAAAGCTGGTAGTGCCTGTCTAGATGGAGAGATGAATCAAGGCATCTGATGATCCAGGCCAGTGTTTCTCAGCCAGGGTTCCATGAAATTTTTAAATGTGCCATTTTAGCACCGTTAGGTGTGCAAACACCTACACATAATTCACAGGATAAATCCAGAGATTTCAAATAGAAATCCATAGTGTCAAAAAAGAGTCAAGTGCCCTGTTGTGGTGGTTCTGAATTCTTTGTAACAGAAGAATTGCTCAATTATTTTTCCTTATTCAAGAAACAAGTGAAAGCTAAAAGCTGACATTTTCCGAGGGGTGCCTAAGAGGTTGAAAACCACTGGTCTGGGCACATCTCAATGTGAGGTCCACTCCAAGTAGAATGACAGGGAATAGGGAACCTCTTCTTTTCCCCACCCAGAGAACAAGGGGCAGCAGTCTAGGGCTTACTTGTCCCTCTTAAGGAGTGAAAACAGGGCACCCTTAACTTGGGAGGCAGAAGGTAAGAGTCTCCCAAACTACTTATCTTAGTGGCGAAAGGCTGTCTGCTTCAGTAGGAGGGACAGGACATCTTTGCTTTTCTCTCCCCATGCCAAATTCATCCCAACAGAAGATTCAGGGTAAGGTCCTCCAAACAATAGGTCTTGAAATTAAAATCTCATTGAAAAGCATAACATGCCTCACCTTTGAATTATTGTTCTAGTCTGCTTGAAGACTCAGGCAGACATTGCTACTGGGATAGTAGTTGGCTTAAATTTCTAAGCTTCTCCCCTTCCCCCTTACAACTGTGAGGGACTGAAGTAATTAAATTTTATTTTATTTTATTTTTTAAATTGAAAACTGAGATTCTAATGTAATCACAAACCGAGCCTGGGCTCTAGTCCCATGAAGATAGTCCCTTATGCCTTTATCCAGTACTTTCAGAGTGTGGAAATTCTGATTGTGTGTTTCAAAGCAAGCTGGTCCAACTCCCCCCAGTCTTCACATATCTGACTTCCTGAAGGTTTTATTTTCTTATCCACTGGGATCATTGGAGAAAAGAACAGAGCTTTGTTTACTTAGAGTTCCTTTGCAATTGTTTATAACAATGAATTATGAAATTATTCCTTTGTATACTGACAGGCAAGATGATTATACTGAAGATCTCAAATTAAAAATTAAATATGAGAGCCATAGCTAGTCCTTTCTCTGATAAATATTCTTGAGATACATATTGCTGCAGGAGTATTTCCAGAAACGAATAGAAAAATGTAAGAATAATTCTTATTTTATTACAAAAAAATTACAATAATTTTAGGCAAGTTTATAAATGTATACTGCTGGAGATTATTACTAACAATGATTACTAACTAATCATTTTGAAATACAGAGCTAGCTGGTTATTTTTTTTCACATTATAAAATTATTAAGCAGCAAACTTATAAACTGTACATTGTGTAACTGAAAGCCACAATTGCATGAGTAACTAGTTTCATGATGCTTCACAGTTCAGGAGAGCAATCCTGTGCAGAAAAGGCACAGAGGAATCATGCAAACACAGGCCTAATGAGAGTTTTATAGGAATCAGTGCCACTAACTTTTCATTTGTTTTTCCCTCTGCAGAATTTTTTAATCAATGTGTCTTTTATATATTGGCTTCATATTTAATATATATAAATTGTCTCAGTATTCTCTCCAAAGGTGATGGGTCCACATCTTTGAGTCAAAGAAACAAATTATTTCACAGGCCTTTTGTGTTTCTTCCAGAATAGTTAATTTTATTGTACCAAACTAGTTCAATTCTAAGGACCTAGATAAACTTCACATACTATACTGTCCTGTGTTCTTTGATTATTCTTTTAGAAATTAGATTTACTCATTTTATGTTGTGTCAGTGCTGTTTCTAATATAGGCAATAAACAATATTTCAGTTTTAAGCTAAGATCATTTAAGTTTTTTTTCCTATGGCATATTTTCCTTCCATCTCACTACTCTTACCCCTTACATGGCTGCTCTGTCCTTTTTGTCACAGTGATATTACTAGCACATAATATTCCAGGAAAGGAAATGGTATTATATTATTTTCTATCCCATTCCATTTTTCCCCTTTTTGACTTCAGCTACACATAGTACTGAGCTGTCCACAGTATTCGCCAGGTGTTGGTCTTGATTCTTTAAGGTGTGTACATCCACATCCAATCTACATTCACATAGCTTACTTTAAAATGTGTGAATGTATAATGGAAAAAGTGTGTCTAAACACTCACGACTCTCAGGAGCCACACAGGGCAACGGGTGTAAGTTATTCATGGTGGATGGAGGGGCAGGCAGGAGTGTTGGTGGGTCCAGGGGGAATTTAGTGGGATTAATCATTTGTGGGGAGGTGGGGGTTGCGGTCTATACAAATAGCCCAGTAGAGGTCAGGGGGTAGGAAGAGCACAGACCTGGAGGTAGGGTGAGCAACTTGGCTTTCCTAGCCAGAGGGGCTGCACTCCAAAACATATATAGGCATTTGATAGATCAGGTTAACCCATTCCCAATTTAAGTTAATTCACCTCCTCAAGTAAGCAGATGCATAGATGGACATTTAGATTAACCCAACCCTAGTTAGGTCAATCTGAATGTAACAGCTGTACATACCCTGAGTTAATTCAGAAAGTACTAAAGAATCTGAATAGCTTTTACTTACACTGGGCATTTAGGAACCTAACATTTCACCTGGCATCATGCTGTTCATTCACCTCGCCTTACTGGGTCTTCATCACAATTTTCTTCAAATATTGACCCATCTAAACATTTTGATTTTTATTCATGTGCCATCAGTTCAATTCTTGCTGCATTTACCTAACTAAGAAGAAATACCTATCTTGCTTAGTATCTAGCTGCCTCAGTGTATTCCTGTCCATTTGACACTCCAGGGTATCCCCATTTTTCTCCATCTGAGATCTAAGAGAAGGAAGCAGTTACTGCCACAGCTAACACGTTTCATCTCAGCCTTGTTCAAGTTCAATTATGCAGTTCCATGCATCTCCCATTCTCCCCAGAAATGCATCACCATGGTTGTTTGCTGCTTTTTGTTGTTGCTGAAGTTTGCTCTATCAGAACGTTAAGCAAGGAACTTTGCAATGAGTTAAAAAATGGTCTGGACATGTATTATGAAGCAAGCACTTTGAAGTCTCAGCCAAAAACAACAAGTTTTGTCAATCAGAATTTCTTCACATCTACTGTTGCTGAGAAACACTAATTAAACATTCAGTGGCAAATGGAGAATGAAAGGCAGGGAGAAGGAAAAATATAATGCATGTTTTTAGTAAAAAAAAAAAAAAAAAAAAAGGAACCTCACTATGGCCCTTTTCTGTATGAAGTCAAGCCAAATCATTATCATTCTCTCTTATTTTCCCCCTTTTCCTCCATTTGTTCCAAACAGATTGCACAAAGTCTATTCTGCATCCCTACTCGCATCAAGAAGCACTTACTTTCATAAACTGTCCTAGCAACTATTGAAGTTAGTGGGTCTGCTCATGTAAATTGTAGTGAACACAAATAATGTTTTTAGAATCAAACTCCAATTTTTTTTCTTAAGACACTGACATAATGCAGACAGGCTTGTAATAACCTATGCCCTTGTAAATGAGGTTCTGCACACACACTAATGTCCTTCTGGAATAAAGGTAAAATAGCCAAGTATAAAATCAGGGTAAAGGTCAAGCAAGGGACTACAGCAGCAGCAAGGAGAAGAAATTCACTTGTTTTCTTAAATAGATTAGCTGACACCAAATTAAGATCAAGTAAATGTTCCTCACCACCAGTCACAAAGCAAAGCATACCAATTTGTCCAGAACACTATCATTCACTATAATTGACAGCTGGGTGCTACACCCCAATTTGCAATTTGAATTCCTGCCTTGCCTGCCATCTCTGATTGTCCATGGAGAGACTTCCAATCTTCTTAGCCTTTAAAGTTCCTCTTCACACACAGTTCTTGGCCTCCACCTTACTTGTAAGACTGTTCCAAAATTTCACTGTGCTACTAGTTAGAAATTTTCTTCTGATTTCTAATCTACATTTATTTGTAGCCAGGGAAAAGGGGGTAAAAATCCAACAAAAATAAATAACTGCCACAGAGGGGCCCAGGTATAACAGACAGAGCCTAGGGCTATGGCCTGCAAGCTCTGCCCTCACAATCTAAAAAAACCCCAAACAGTTAGTCCAACAACAGTCTGCTTAGACCCCTGAAAGGGCAAGCAGTATCACAGCGCGAAGACCAAATGGATGCCCTCGATGCTGCAGAGCAACCCCTGAATGGCCCACCATGCCTGGAAGGTGGGTACTGTCCACTGGAGGGCTACATGTTCAAATTTCAGTGTCAGGCATGTCTGGACCAAGAACTGAAAGAGTCTCAGGGCTTCATCTGACTTGGCCCCAACGATTCGGTTCCTGTGGCTCTTGAGGATTGCCATCTTAGCCTGACCAAGAAAAAGTTGGCCAGGCAGATGACACCCCTATCTGCCACCTGGTATGGGAAAGAAAACAAATAGGTGGTCTCTAAGAGGTCCAAGTCTAGTGCCTCAAACAAGGTGCCAAGGGCAGCAAAGAGCAGCAGCGGCCGGGGGCACCTGAGGAAGGCATGGAATAAATCCTCTTCTACCTCCCCTGGGCAAAAAGAACAGGCCGCTGATGCAGTTGGGTCTATGTGGCAGATGAGAGTGCCGGTGGCCAGTATCCCATGCAGCAACTGCCACTGGAGGTCACCACTCCATTTGGCAATGGGTAGTTTATAGAGTGTGCATCATGCAGGGTGAGCTGTGTGAGTGCCGGTACCACTAGGTGCCGCCTCCACGTCATATCAGGTCAAGTGGCAAGGACATGAGTGTGGCGGACACAAACCACCCATGCATACAGGGCTTTCTGGGGAAGCATGTCAAAGCGAATCCCAGCATCACTGTCAGGAGGCACAGGAAGAGTCAATAAGGTACCAGGTCCACCGCCCAGGTCGCTATCCATGGCTGGGACGATGGGCAGTGGTGGAAAGGGCTCTCCAGAGACATCTCCAGCAGGGATGTCCCACCATGCTCAGAGGTAATCCTTGATGGCAGCCACTGCCTCCTCTTGGAGGGTGGCCTGCACATTCCTCAAGAGACGGGCGGTGCAGTGGACTGAATGCATTCCCAACCAGGCAGCCAGAGCCTCAGCTGACAGCCAGTCCGACCAGTCCAGATCAAGCAGGTAGCCTAGCTGGAATGTACGTGACTGGATGAGAGAGTCAGCAAGGCTATCAGACCTGAGGCTCAACAGTCTGTGCTGCAGGGCCGGGTTGTGCACAAGTGGCTCCTGCAGCAACTGTGGAAATTGCAGATGGCTGACCTAGGGTTGGAGGTGGAAGGCAGTTTGCCAGGCCCGCACCCCGCTGTGGTAGAAGGACAGGATCCAGGAGAAAGAGTTCTTGGTCAAACCCAAGGTTCCCTACCTGGTGCAGAAACACACAGGCCAGCTGCTGCCAGGGAGGGCAGTCTTCACAATAAGGGAGTCTCTGGAGAGCCCGCAGGTGGAAAGCAGCCACTCTACCCACCAGGTCAACCAAGCCCTGGCTTCCCTCAGCCATAGGCAGATAGAGAACAGCTTGGGGGAGCCAATGGTGTCCGTCCCAGAAAAAGTCCACCAGCAGCCTTTGAAGCTGTTCAAGTAATTGTGGCAGGGGATCCAACGCAGCACACCAGTGCCATAATGTTGCGGCTGCCAAATTGTTCACATGGTAGGAGAGGCTGGGCAAGCACCAATGCCACTGCTGCAGGCACACCTCCACCTCCTCTCTAAGACCTTCCCAATTCTGTGCTGGGAAGACTGATGGGCCAAGGAACACCCCTAGAGCTTTAAGGCCCTTGCACTGCCAGGTGAGACCCCTGGGCAGGTCTGGGGGGGAATGTTTGGTCCATGCATCGATTGCGTTGTTCTTAGGCCAGTTAATGCAATCTGAGGAAGCATGCTTATAAGCATGCTGACAGTCCACCAGCAACTGGACATCACTCTGGGTGCTGAGGAGAATGGTCAGATCATGTGCATAAGCTGTCAGCCTAACCAGCGGGCTTCCAACCAAACCAGAGGTCAATGGAAGAACGAGGCCGGTCAGGCACTGTCACAGCGTATGAAGCAGGGGCTCGATGGCCAGAGTGTACAGCATTCCTGAGAGGGGGCAGCCCTGGCAGATGCCCTTGTGAGCCAGGAATGGAACACAGAGCACAATGTTCACTTTCAAAAGATTGGAGAGGTCTCAGTACAGTACCTGGAGGGTGGAGGTGAAGACCAGTCCAAAACCAAAGGCATCCAGAGTCTGAAAAAGGTAGTTGTGGCTGACCCTATCAAAGGCTTTCTCTTGGTCCAAAGAGATGAGCCCAACATTCAGTCCAAAGAGGTCTGCGACTGTCACTAGGTCACGAAGCAGGAACAGATTATCTTGGATGCTTCTGCCTAGCACACAGTAGCTCTGTTCGGGACTGATGACTGAGGCTATGGCAGTACCCAGTTGATTGGCTAAGGCTTTTGCCAGAATCTTGTAGTCACCACACAGAAGGGATACTGGCCACCAGTTCTTAATGCAGCTGAGGTCCCCTGTCTTTGGAAACAGGGTGAAAACCGCCCAGTAACAGCTGATAGGCAGGATTTTATCAGTGAGGCTCTCATGAAACACGTGCAAGAGGCAGGGGCCAAGGAGAGGCCAGAAGGTCTTATAAAACTTGGTGGGCAGCACGTTGAGCCCTGGGGCTTTGTCCACAGTGAGGCGTCCCACTGCAATCATGAGTTTCTCCAGGGACAGCTCTCACTCAAGTTCTTCAGCCGCCACTGGGTACAGCTTGGGAAGGCCATCAAGTAAGCGCTTACTGGACTCTGGGCAGAGAGGTTCAGCCGCATACAGGTCTTGATAGAAGGCTACAGGATCCATGAGTAGCTGGCTGTCCTGAATCTTGAGATGGTCAAGGATTTTCTGCAGGGCCCATCACTTTCCCAAGTTGAAAAAGAACTGGGTCGGGGTATCAGCCTCTGCCAGCTCTTGGCAGTGGCAACAAATCCTTGTGCCTCAGGCTGTGCCCTCCACCAGCTCCCACAGGTGCTTCTTCTGTGTCTCTGCCAGCATCATGTAGGATCGCCTTGAGCTTTGCTACATCCTCCTCCAACCCTGGACACAGCAGCAGAGCTCACTCGTTGCTAGCTGTGTGTATTGCTGGCAGAAAGTTCTGATCTGTGCTTTCCCCGCATCCCACCATTGCTTCCAGGAGGAATAGGTGGTTCTCACAGTCTCCCATGTCCACCAGAAATAGTCAAAGCATTCACAGAAGTGAGCATCTTGCAGCAAGCTGGTGTTAAAGCACCAGTAGGGTGCCCAGGAACATGCTCTGCCAAGGAGACTCAGCTCACAGCAACTAAGACTGTGATCCAAGAGTCTGGATGGAATAATGAACTGCCATGCAGGACCAGCAGGCTATGCCTGGTGAGATAGAAGTGGTCAAGGCATGCCATGGCAATCCCACCAGCAGTTGACGTTATCCAGGTGTACTGCTTGGCATCAGTGTGGCAATGGTGCCAGACATCCATGAGGACCCCTGCCTCCAAAACTGTCTGCAGCCACCGGGCTGAAGACAGATGGGGTTCTGGCCCATTCCGATCACACCATTTGTTGACCGTGCAATTAAAGTCCCCGCCCAGGAGGAGAAGGTCATCATCATCGGCTGCACTCCTCAAAAAGTTAGCCAGGGTCTCAAAAAAGGCCGTCCATTCTCACCCAACAGTGGGTCCGTAGATATTAATCAGGAGGAGGTAATGTTGTGCCAATGTGATATGAGCAGTTAGCAGGCAGCCAGGGACAACCTCTTGAGTTACCACTGAGTCAGGCATTAGCTGTGGCAATAAGAGGATTATGACTCCTGCACTGAGAGAGGTGCCATGGCTCAGGAATGTATGGACCTTCCAGGCGGCATGCCAGTTGGCTTGACTAGCTGCATCAGTATGGGTTTCTTGCAGAAAGGTGATGTTGTTTTTTTTGACACAGGAAATCAAACAGTGCCATCTGTTTCACATGGTCTCTGAAGCTGTTAGCATTGAGTGAGCCAAAGGTTGTGGCAGCCATGTGTGATGGGTGTAGAAAAGGGCGGACAGGCAAAGCCAAGGGAACAGAGAGGAACAGCAGAGAGAAGCAAGTATGCAAGACGGGGAAAAAAAACAGGCCTACAGCTTGTCAGACGGTGCTGCTCTCAACAAGCACCCAACATCACCCACAAGCTTGCTTAAGTGAAAACTATATGGCTGCATCCCCACAGTGGGGTGCAGCGCTGCAGCTGCAGCCTTCACAGACAGCACAAATGTCTCCAGTTCTGGGAACCATTTCTGTATATGTTGTGCAAACCTCCAGTGATGCTTTGTCTAGTCAAGAAACTTAATAAGGCTTTCAACCGAGTAACCAACATAGGGAGGTTCCTTAGAAGCAGGAACAGATTCCGCCTCTGGTGTGGGGACACTTCCTATTGAGGGGGGCACCTTAGCTAAATCAGAGGATGCCACCTCCTGAGGCAGGACTTCTGTTAACTCATCCTCAGAGGCAGAGTCAAAATCCAACCCCGAGGAGGAGGAGCTGTACACATCAGGCACTGAGAGCCACCGAGTCCTGGGAGGAGCACTTGTCCCCTCACCAGGATCCTCAGCATCAAGCCCTGTGGGAGCAGCATCCTCCAAGGAGGTCTAGGGGGAGACATCAGTCCCTGATCTCTTGGGTGGAGCACTCTCATGAGTCAGGCGTTCTTGCTCCCGGAGCCTCTTGTGGCTCCCAGAGGGTCCAACTTCCATATCAACCTCATCATCCTCAAGGAGCTGAGAGGTGGTGGGAGGGCTGTTGGACCTCACCACCACTTCCCCCACCCCCAAGTCACCCCTGAGAACCACAGGGTCTGGGGGGGATGCTGAGGAGGAAGGCAGAGAGGGGGAGCCCTGCTCACTAACCTCATCTCCCCTTGAAGTGGTGGGGAGGTCTTGAGTGGGTAATGAGGTCTTTTTAGAAGACCCTTTTTTTTTCTGGGACTTGCCTTTCCCTGCAGGAGGGGCCAAATCCTCCCCTGAGGGGGGAGGGAAAGGGAGGGCCAGGTCCACTGGCACAGAGCCAGCTGACTCTGATGAAATGGTGGGGGGGACTGGGAGAAAGGCCCTTCCCCACCACCCGACAGAGCTGCCGCACCAGAGGTGGATGAGCCACCATTGGGCACAGCTGCAGGAGGCTCTGAGGTGGCTGGCTTCTTCGGGCACTGGGTAACCACGCGGGACCTGCTAACACAGCAAAGACATGAGATGTCCCCAGTGGTGAGGTAAACCTTGTACTGCTGCCCATCAATCATGAAGGACATGGATTGAGGCAAAATCCGACCCTCCCTGTTAAACAGCATGAACAGCTGCCTTTTAAAGGACAGGACATGCTGACACTCGGGCACCTTGCTGCTGCCAAGCAGCAGTCTATGGACTGGCCTTGTAACCATGCCATAAGAGCGCAGGCAGTTAGTGAGGTCATTGTCCAAGAGAAATGGAGGCACATTCGAGACTACCACACAAATGGCTGATGTGTCTAGCAGCGTTGAGAGACAAAAAACACCCCTGACTGACACCCCTGCTACCACAACCTCATTCACTAAAGCAGGGGAGCTGAGGAAGATGGTGGAGACTGAACTCACCCGGCAGCATACAGGACATGCTTACAGCCTATGAGAGCCCCCACAGCAGCAGCACACTCCTCCACTCCAATGGAGGGAGGGGCATGAAGCCAGAGACCAAAGCTCCAGTCCAGAGCAGCTGAAACCCCAGCAGTAAACTTCTGGGAGCTGCCTTCAGCCATTCCAGTGAAAAAAGGGTTAACCCTGCAAGGAACCAGAGGGGTGTGGGGTGGACAGCCCTCTGCCCAGCAAGGAACAAAGAAACTGGAAACAAACAAACTAACTAACCCCAGGGGAGAGAAGGGAGAAAAACAAACAAACAAAAAAACCTGAGGAAGGGGGAAAGGGTGACTGCAGGAGAAAGGGCTGGGAAAAGGGGAAAAAAGGCAGAGAAAAGTAATGGAAAGTGGGGGACTACAGTGGGAAAGGTGTCAGACTATCTAGGGAAGGGAAAACAAAATAAGAGAAGGAGAAAGGTTCACAAAACAGGGAGAAGCTCTCAGAGCTCTGAGCAGACATTCCCGTCAGCGGGCATCTTGAAAGAAAGAAAGAAAGACTTTTTAAGAGGCATTTATTCCAAGGAGGGTGACAAATCGGGGCCAGTAGAGAGTATGTACAGGTTGGCCCGAACACCTAGGCCTCATGGACATGGCCTGGCCTCATGGCCTGCAAGGCCTGCCCTTACACTCTAGACTAAAAAAACACAGCGAACAAAAGGACTATTTACATATTTACAGTTCTGCCAGCGGGGACACCCATAGGGGCCTCACGGGTCGACCTGCGTGAAACAGAGTCCAAGGCCTCGGCCCGCTGGACGCATCTCTCCAGCTTGAGCAGCCGGTGGTGTTACAGGGCAAGGAGCAGGCATCCTGCCTCGACTCAGCACAGCGCCCCCTCGAGGGCCCAGCATTCCTCGAAGGTGGGCACCGTCCGCCGCAGGACCGCATGCTCAAACTCGAGCAAGAGGCAGACCCGCACCAGCAGGCGGAAGAGCTGCAGGGCGTCGACCATCCCGGTTCCGGTGAGCTGGTTTCGCCAGCTCTTCAGGGTGGCCATCTTGGCCTGGCCCAGCAAGAAGTTGGCCAGGCTGACCGTGGCCTGCTCAGCTGCCCGGTAGGGGAAGGAGTAGATGTAGACGTCCTCCGAGAAGTCCCGGCCCAGTGCCTGAAGCAGCGCGCCCAGGGTGGCAAAGAGCGGCTGCAGCCGGGGGCAGTCGAGGAAAGTGTGGAAAATGTCCTTGTCCAGCACTCCCAGGCAGAAGGGGCAGGCCGCTGAGGCCGCCAAGTCCAGGTGGCGAACAAAGGTGCCGGTGGCCAGGATGCCGTGCATGAGTCGCCACTGCAGGTCGCCAGTCTTCTTAGCAGTGGGCGCCTTATACAGCGGGCGCCACTCTGGGGTCCCAGGCCACGCCAGGCACTGCCGCCACACGGTGTCAGGGCGGCCGGCCAGCACCTGGGCATGCCAGGTGCGCACCACCCACGCGTAGAGGCCCTTGCGGGGCAGGGTGCCAAAAGGGCAGCCCGTATTGCTTCTGGCGGGCACCGGGAGCCTGAGCAGCTTGTTGGGCTGCTCGGCCAGCTCGCTGGGTACTGCTGGGATGACAGGTAGTAGTGGGAAGGCGTCGTGTGCGGTGTCCGCGGTGGGGAGAGTCTGGCGAGCCTGGAGATAGACTTCCAGGGCAGTTGCTGCCTCCGTCGGGAGGGCGGCCCTGACGGGCCGGCGCA
>NW_005842505.1:1094549-1094881 GCF_000455745.1 Alligator sinensis
CACACGCTGCAGGGCCGGGTTGTAGACCAGGGGCTCCCATAGCAGTTGCGGGAACCGCAGGTGCCTGGCCTGGGGACAGAGATGGAAGGCCACCCGTCAGGCCCGCACCATGCTGTGGTAGAACGAGGGAAGGACTGCCCCATTCAGGAAAGTAAGGTCCAGCAGAAACAGCTCCCGGTCAAAGCCGAGGCCCCCCACTCACCGCAGGAATCGGCACGCCAGCTGCTGCCATGGGAGGTGGCCTTCGGCATACAGGAGGCACTGGAGGGCCTGCAGCCAGTAGGCAGCCACCCTGCTGGCCAGGGCGATCAGGCCCTGGGCCCCCTCACCGG
>NW_005842505.1:1094992-1101334 GCF_000455745.1 Alligator sinensis
AGTTTGTTGACGACGAGGACCCGGCCGCAGTAAGAGAGGGCGCACAGGCGCTAGCGCCAGCACTGAAGGTGGGCCTCCACTCCATCCGCCAGGTCCTCCCAGTTGCAGGCCACAAAGGCCGGTAGCCTCAGGAACACTCCCAGGGCTTTGAGGCCTTCCCAGCGCCAGGCGAGGCCTCCCGGCAGGTCCGGAGGTGGCGTGCCGGCCCATGTCCTGAGCAGGAAGGAAGAAAGAAAGAAAGAAAGACTTTGACTTTGACTTTTAAGAGGCATTTATTCCAGGGAGGGTGACAAATCGGGGCCAGTAGAGAGTATGTACAGTTTGGCCCGAAGATCTGGGCCTCATGGACAAGGCCTGGGCTCATGGCCTGCAAGGCCTGCCCGTACACTCTAGACTAAAAAAATACAAAAAAACCACAACAAACAAAAGGACTATTTACATATTTACAGTTCCAGACACGCAGGGGGGCCTCAGGGCATCAGGGGTCGGCCCGCATGAACAAAGTCCGAGGTCTTGGCCCGCTGGATGCGTCCCTGCACCTTGAGCAGCCGGTGGTGTTACAGGGCAAGGAGCAGGCATCCCACCTCGACTCAGCACAGCGCCCCCTCGAGGGCCCAGGGTTCCTCAAAGATGGGCACCATCTGCCGGAGGACAGCGTGCTCGAACTCGAGCGAGAGGCAGGCCCGCACCAGCAGGCGGAAGAGCTGCAGGGTGTCGACTATCCCGGTCTCAGTGAGCCGGTTTCGCCAGCTCTTCAGAGTGGCCGTCTTGGCCTGGCCCAGCAGGAAGTTGGCCAGGCTGACCACGGCCCGCTTGGCCGCCCGGTACAGGAAGGAGTGGATGTAGAAATCCTCCGAGAAGTCCCGGCCCAGTGCCCGAAGCAGCGCTCCCAGGGTGGCAAAGAGCGGCTGCAACCGGGGGCAGTCGAGGAAAGCATGGAAAATGTCCTTGTGAAAGAAAGAAAGAAAAGACTTTGACTTTTAAGAGACATTTATTCCAGGGAGGGTGACAAATCGGGGCCACTAAAGAGCATGTACAGGTTGGCCCGAAGATCTGGGCCTCATGGACAAGGCCTGGGCTCATGGCCTGCAAGGCTTACCCACACAGTCTAGTCTGTGGTCTTTTTAACAAGCAACAAAGTAAATTAACAAAGGGGGAGGGGCAGTGAGAAAGGCAAGTGGGCCCGCAAGGCCAGGCATGAGCAATGAGACCTGGGCCTACGGTCCACAGGGCCTGCCCTCACACTCCATACAAAGAATTAACAAAGAAATATATACAGATATACATATACACATATATAATTCTACAGAGGGGACGCTCAGGGGGGCCTCAGAACATTGGGGCCGACCCGCACGGGCAAAGCCCAAGGCCTCGGCCCGCCAGACCCACCCCCACACTCCTAGGATATGGTAGCATCAAAGCACAAGAAGGAGGCTTCCCCCCTCGACCCAGTACAGTGCCCCCTCAATGACCCAACACTCCTTAAAGGTGGGCACTGTCTGTCGGCAGACCGCATGCCTGAATTCGAGTGAGAGGCGGGCCCGCACCAGCAGGTGGAAAAACTGTAGGTTGTCGTCCATCCCAGTCCTGGCAAGCCAGTTTCGGCGGCTCTTCAGGGTGGCCATCTCGGCCTGGCCCACCAGGAAATTGGCCAGGCCAACCACACCCCACTTGGCTGCCCTGTACGGGAAAGAGCAGATGTATGCATACTCTGAGAAGTCCTGGCCCAGCGCCTGAAGCAGCACCCTGAGGGCGGAAAAGAGCAGCCACAGCTGGGGGCAGTTGAGGAAGGTGTGAAAAATTTTCTATTCCACTGTCTCTGGGCAGAAGGGTCAGGCTGCCGAGGCCACCAGGTCCAGGTAGCGTGCAAGGATGCTGGTGGCCAGGATGCCATGCACCAATCTCTACTGGAGGTTGCCAGTCTTCTTGGTGGTGGGCGCCTTGTACAGTGCGTGCCATGTTGGGGCCCCTGGCAGCAACAGGTGCCATCGCCACATGGTGTTGGGTGGCTGGCCAGCACCTGGGCATGCTGGGTGCACACCACCCAGGCATAGAGGCCCCTCCAGGGCCGTGTGCTGAAGGGGCAGCCTGTGTTGCTGCCGGTGGGCATGGGGAGCCTCAGCAGTGTGTTAGTCCAGTTGGCCAGCTCACTGACCACCACTGGGACGACTGGAAGCAGCGGGAAGGCGTCGCCCACAGCATCCACAGTGGGGAGGGCCTGGTGCACCTGAAGGTAGCTTTCCAGGGTGGCTGCCGCCTCCATCAGGAGGGCGACCCTAATGGCCAGCAGAAGCCAGCCCACAGCGCGGATAGAGTGAAGGGCCAGCCAGGCGGCCAGGGCCTCGGCTGACAGCCAGCCCAACTGAGCGGGGTCCAGGAGGTGCCTCAGGCAGGTGGTGTGCACCTTGATGAGGGCAGCCATGAGATTGGCAGAGACCAGACTTCGCACCACATGCTGCAGGGCCAGGTTGTAGATCAGGGACTCCTAAAGCAACTGCAGGAACCACAGGTGCCCGGCCTGGGGACAAAGGTGGAAGGCGGCCTGCCAGGCCCGCACCATTCTGCAGTAGAATGGGGGAAGGACTGCCCCTTTCAGGAAGGTAAGGTCCAGCATGAACAGCTCCCGGTCAAAGCCAAGGCCCCCCACTCAGTGCAGGAACCGGTATGCCAGCTGCTACCATGGGAGGTGGCCCTTGGCGTATAAGAGCCACTGGAGGGCCAGGTTGGTAGGAGGCCACCCTGCCGGCCAGGTTGGTCAGGCCCTGGCCCCCCTCGGTGGTGGGCAGGTAGAGGGCAACTTGCAGGAGCCAGTGGCGTCTGTCCCAAAAGAAGCCCACCAGGAGCTGCTGCAGCCTCTCGAGCAGCTCCTGTGGTCCAGCACAGTGCACTGGTGCCACAAGGTCGTGGCCACCAGGTTGTTGGTGATGGGGACCTGGCCATGGTAGGAAAGGGTGGACCAGCGTCAGTGCTAGCACTGCAGGTGGGCCTCCACCCCCTCCACAAGGTCCTCTCAGTTGTGGGCTGCAAGGACTGGTGGCCCCAGGAACACCCCCAGAGCTTTGAGGCCTTCCCAGCACCAGGGGAGGCTCCCCAGCAAGTCCAGGAGGGGTGTGCCAGCCCATGCCCCAAACAGGAGGGTGTCACTCTTGCCCCAGTTGATGCGGGCTGATGAGGCATGCTCATAGGTGTGCTGGCAGTCCACCAGGGCCCTCATGTCCTTCTGGCTGCCCAGGAAGACTGTCACATCATCCGTATACACTGTCAGCTGGATTGGGGGGCTGGTGGTTGGGCCCTGTGCCAACTGCTCCCAGGAATGTTACCCTGATTTTTGGGCAAGGGCAGGGTGGGAGAGGGGGAATGGCAGGGACTTAGCCATGGGCAACAAGCTGCCAACCTCGGTTGAACTCCTACATCTGAGTGTGTGGGTAGGTGGTCAGTTGTATTGTGGGGCCCACCATGGAGCAGACAAGCTGGGATGTCTGGCTGGCAGAAAAACTTCTTAATTTGTGAAAAGAAGTAGAGCAAGTTCCAAGGCATGGGGCAAGAGTGAGGGGGGGTACGTTGGCCAGTACCAACCAGGAGTGCTGAGAAGGAGCCCCCAGCAATGGGAAACAGTGATAAGTGCATAAGCAGTGTGTGTGGGGGGGTGTTGTGTGGGGGTTTCTGTAAGCCCCATATAGGAAAATATGATTGAACAGTAGGCATCAGCAGTGCTAGAAGTCAAGAGTTCAAAGGTGGGGGGAGGTTGTTTTGCTTGAGAAGCCTGTCATGTGGCAGGAGTGGGGGCAAGCAGCAATGTGAAAAGGCTCAGAGGGCCTATCCAGGGAGGGGAGTTCTCTGAAACACTGCACTGTAGCAAGAGAGGGCATGTAGACCCAAATGAGACCCAAACTGAGCGAGAGGCCATTTTCTCTGACACATTACATCCTAAGACCAAAACTTAATTCTATTTATTTTGCTGTACTTACTGGACCCAGCACCCATAACTGACAGTGCTCCTTTGTATATGGATGGAGAGTAGACTGAACCCAAGTAAGGTAATAACAAGGTAATAACATTGCAGAGCACTATCAGTTAGGGTATTCAGTACGTTAAGCTGTACCCTGTGCCAACAGGTCCCCAGAATGTTACCCTGTGCCAACTGCTCCCAGAAACTGCCAACTGTTCCCAGTTAATACACTATGATTTGGAGAAGTTGGGATGCTGTTGGTATTCAAGTGGTAAATCATAGGCTCATGAAGATACCAGGGTTTTACACACACTCGTGTGTGTGTGTGTGTGTGTGTGTGTGTGTGTGTGTGTGTGTGTGTGTGAGAATCTTCAGCAGAAGCTGCCCAGCTTCTTGAAATTTGCCAACAAGCTGCCCAGCTTGAACTCTTACATCAACGGGACTGGCTGAGTGGGGAAGGGGGGTAGGGAGAGGGGATGTGGCCATCGGCAAAGGAGCAGAGTGAATAGGCTCAAATGGGTGTGTGTGGAATATGGAATAATGATGTGTGTGTGTGCACGTGCATAGGTTGTAGGTGAGTTCTTAGTGCTGTGCCGTGAAATACTTTCTATTTGACATTTTCTAATAAAATGAAAAGTCTACTTTTTAAGTGTGACTGGGCTTTTTAGCCTAAATATTTATTTAGAACAAAGGTTTGCAAAGTACTCCTTTCAAAATGCCTGGTTGAAATCAGGGGGGGAGCTATTTAGACAACAAGCTGTACAGCTTGAAATCCTACATCAACCATATTGCCTGGTTTCATCTGGAAGATGGCAAAACCCCTCTGCATCTTGCCTGTGAATGGCTGAGGTCAGAAACTGTCTTCATTCTCCTAGGCAATAGGGAAGGAGAGCCTTTTTTTTTGCCCAACAGCCTCAGCCCAGATGGCAAGCAGCAATGGAAAAAGGCTAGGAGGACCTGTCTAGGGAGGGGAATTCTGGGAAAAACTGCACTGTAGCGAGTGAGAGAGGAGAGGGTATGTTGGCCAGCACCCACCAGGGGTGCTGAGAGAGAGCCCCGAGCGAGACCCCAGCCTATTTGCAAAGAGGAAAAGATCACCCAGAGTGAGGGTAAGCAGTTCAGTTAAAGAATACCAATAATCAATATGTCCACAAATATACCTTCATGGTAGGACAGAGTATTCACAGAAGAGAGACAAGCCATGAGGGAGTAGTGGGAAGGGAGGTGTTTTGCCTGAGAAGCCCAGTCATGGTGAAACCACCAGCAAGGGGTGGTAAGACCTAGGCCCCAGGCCAGTCGTGGGAAAAGCAGCATGGGGACGGAACAGGCTAAGGAGACCCTGTGGCAAGAGTGAGGAAGGCCCACCATGGAATGGGGAAGCTGGGATGCCATTGGTAGTGAAGAGGTTAAGCATTAGGCTTTGCTTTATGGCATGCAAAAAGCAAGTTATTTGGTAATAGTGTAATTGTTAACAATAGTGTATGTAATAGTGTATGGAAGTCAGAGGGCATGTAAGCCAGCACCAAGCAGGGGTGCTAAGACAGAGCCCTGAGGGGAAGAGGCTAGGAGGAGGACCTGTCCAGGGAGGGGAGGGAATGTGCTTAGAGGCCCCAGCACCCTGTATGCCCACACTTCTGAGACAAGCCATGGGGCGGGAGAGAGGGAGGTTTTTTGCCTAAGAAGCCCAGGTAGGCAGAGGTGGTAAGCAAAGTGTGAGCCCCAAGCCATGGGGAAAGAGGGAGCTAGGGAGAAAGGGACATCAGGACTTGTGCATTCCCTGAGACATGGCCAGTAACCAGGAAGAAGGATGGGTGTGTGTGTCTGTCTGCAGCATGAGAAAGTGGGAATGAGGCCCTTTCCGGTTACAGTTATAGTCTTGAAAGAACTCTGGGACGAGTTAAAAGAAAATTATGGATATTATTTAATGAGCTCAGGTAATGAAAGAGAGTCATTGAACATTCAAAATGAGAGAAATCCATTTTCTCTGACACATTACAAATCACTTTACATGGTGTTTTAGAAGAAAGCAATAATAAGAAACAAAATAAAATCCCAAACATTAGGACCTGGGTGAAAAATGAGAATTTAAACACAAAGAACATAGTGACTTCTGCAGGATCGAATGGTATCGATACAGAGATTCACTGTCATATTGAAGAAACCTAAGAAAAAAGATCACTAAGGGAAATGGACTGTGCAGATTTTTCAGGGATGTGTGAACAGGGCATTTTCTCTAGGCTGTCTCTTTTGCAAGACAGGCAAAAGAGTTGCTCAGTGTTTGGGTTATGTATACCAGAGGTGTGGAGAGTACAGCCAGATTCTACCCCTCTATGACCCCTGAGAAAGGGAAGAAAAAAATGAAAAGGTAGTTCCCATTGCAATACTTATGAACC
>NW_005842505.1:1101364-1103654 GCF_000455745.1 Alligator sinensis
AAGATAACATATCTGATAGCTCCCTAACAGTAAATTCTAATAGAAAGGGGTGTAATTCCAGATGTTCAGGAGGAAACCGTACCAATAATATTAGTCATTCCCCAGAATTGTTCTGGCACTGGGGAATACTGTTAAGGCTGAAGATACTAGAAGAATGCCAATGGAAGGGACTGCTATATATCTATCAGTCAACAAGACAGAGTGGATCCCTGGTGACAAAAAGCCCTGCAAAGCATCTTGTCTCCTCCCTGCTCCCCCCTCTCCATTTGGGCAGCGGTATCCCCATAGTTTGCCTAAAACACCCCTGCAGGGCAGGGCAAAAGGGAGGACCATTGCCTGAACACCACTGAGGATTCATTGAGTGATTGATTGGATTTGTTTACATTAAAGTTGATTTAAAATTGTTAAATCACACTTATGATCATGGGGGTCGATGTCAATTAAAATGCAGGGAAGAAGGAGCTAATAATAAGAGCCACCATACAGGAGGGAAGAGGGAGATGAGGGCCTTTGCCTTTGCTGAGGCTTCAATGACAGTCTGAAGGTTGCAGCAGTATCTGCATTCAAATCTTCCACTGTGGAGGGCTTGTTCATTTGCTGAGACATGGCCAGTACACAGGAAGGAGTGCCTTTGCCCACTACCCCAGTTGCTAAGGAGAGGCCTTGGGTGCTAAAACCTGAGAGGGGAAGACTGAGTGTATGTATGAATGGATTATGTATGAGGGACTAGAGTAATTGTACATATGTATGTATGCATGTATCATTTATTAGGGGTGTGAGAAACAGGCCGTATTTGATTCCGATTTGGCCTGAATTGGGGACAGCGATTTAATTCATTGATTCAGATCACTGTCCCCAATTCGATTCAGCCAAATGCAAATCTGAAGATTTGATGCTGATTCGGAGAATCAACAATTTGGCCATAGACACAGCTTCGAATGTTTTTTTCCTCATACCTCGAGGTACCAGGTGCAGCTTGTGAATGCCACGATGGTGGGGCACATGGAGTGTTCCACAGGAGTGTGGGAGAGCCCCCCACATGCTCGATGGTGAATCTGAAAGTGGACCGGAAGTAGTTCCAGTCCACTTCCAAGTCCACCACTGAGCATGCTGGGGGGCTCCCCTGTGCCTCCCCCCGGGCTCAGCAATCAGCCACAAGAGGACCCCGGGTGCCCCCCCAGACCCAGGAGGCACCAGTCACCGAGCCAGGGGAGCATGGGGGAGAGCCCCCAGTGGACCCAGAAGTGGACCAGAATTGCTTCTGATACACTTCCGGGTCTGCTGCCGAGCGCACTGGGGATTCCCTGTGCTCCTGTGGGATGCTGCATCCGCCCCAACTTCGCAGTATTCATAAGCCGACTGCTACCTTGAGGTATGTAGAAAAAACATTTAAAGCTTTGTCTATATCCAAATCGCCAAATCTTTCTCAATCAATTCAGAGGGTTCAGATTTGATTTGGAGAGATTAAACGGTCTTTTGATTCGATTCAGATTTCGATTCAGATTTGGACTAGGTCGACCAAGCTTTATTTGCTGATGTATTGACAGAATATGAGGACTTATCTACATTGTGGCAGAGAGAGGTTAATGGTGAATTCCCACATGTTTTTTTTTCAGTAAAAGGATATTAAAAGTAGCAAAGAGGCACCTGACAGTGACATTGCCAGCAGTTTTCCTGGAGATGGAAGTGGTGTCAGGTGAGTGTCTGAGGCTTCTGTTCTTCTCTCCTGCCTGCTGTGCATAGCAGGAGCAGCATATGGGAACTAGAATTCAGGAACTAGAAATAGGAGGGAAGGGGAATGTAGAGCATAAGACTTTGTGTTGTAAAACCACCATGCATTCTCTCCAGCCCTGAAATGGTGGTACCCCTCCTGTATGGCGGGGGGGGGAGCTGCACGCATGAGAGGCGAGAAGGGGAAAAGGGTGTATCTCTTACACCCTGTCGAAACCTTGCCCTTCAACTGCAGGACTTAATGCTGTGGGATAGCTTGCACCAACATTCACGGCAATTAAACCCTATTTACATGAAAATTTAAGTAAACAATGCAAGCCACCCTCCCTCAGGGCACAGCCACTTACCTATGTATTGTTTGTGAAACAGCTCAGGGTGTCCTGTTTCAAGTGTCACAAAAGCAGTCTCATCCTGCAGGAGAATGCTGCATGGACATCAGCAGCTCACACTGTTGTCGAACTGGTTGTGCCACCAGACGCAAGTGTCCCACTGGGCTGAGTCCCATCTGCCTCAAAAAAGTCTCTTGCTTGTGGATATGCTGCACTGCACCAGACATCAG
>NW_005842505.1:1111053-1113306 GCF_000455745.1 Alligator sinensis
GATAACATATCTGATAGCTCCCTAACAGTAAATTCTAATAGAAAGGGGTGTAATTCCAGATGTTCAGGAGGAAACCGTACCAATAATATTAGTCATTCCCCAGAATTGTTCTGGCACTGGGGAATACTGTTAAGGCTGAAGATACTAGAAGAATGCCAATGGAAGGGACTGCTATATATCTATCAGTCAACAAGACAGAGTGGATCCCTGGTGACAAAAAGCCCTGCAAAGCATCTTGTCTCCTCCCTGCTCCCCCCTCTCCATTTGGGCAGCGGTATCCCCATAGTTTGCCTAAAACACCCCTGCAGGGCAGGGCAAAAGGGAGGACCATTGCCTGAACACCACTGAGGATTCATTGAGTGATTGATTGGATTTGTTTACATTAAAGTTGATTTAAAATTGTTAAATCACACTTATGATCATGGGGGTCGATGTCAATTAAAATGCAGGGAAGAAGGAGCTAATAATAAGAGCCACCATACAGGAGGGAAGAGGGAGATGAGGGCCTTTGCCTTTGCTGAGGCTTCAATGACAGTCTGAAGGTTGCAGCAGTATCTGCATTCAAATCTTCCACTGTGGAGGGCTTGTTCATTTGCTGAGACATGGCCAGTACACAGGAAGGAGTGCCTTTGCCCACTACCCCAGTTGCTAAGGAGAGGCCTTGGGTGCTAAAACCTGAGAGGGGAAGACTGAGTGTATGTATGAATGGATTATGTATGAGGGACTAGAGTAATTGTACATATGTATGTATGCATGTATCATTTATTAGGGGTGTGAGAAACAGGCCGTATTTGATTCCGATTTGGCCTGAATTGGGGACAGCGATTTAATTCATTGATTCAGATCACTGTCCCCAATTCGATTCAGCCAAATGCAAATCTGAAGATTTGATGCTGATTCGGAGAATCAACAATTTGGCCATAGACACAGCTTCGAATGTTTTTTTCCTCATACCTCGAGGTACCAGGTGCAGCTTGTGAATGCCACGATGGTGGGGCACATGGAGTGTTCCACAGGAGTGTGGGAGAGCCCCCCACATGCTCGATGGTGAATCTGAAAGTGGACCGGAAGTAGTTCCAGTCCACTTCCAAGTCCACCACTGAGCATGCTGGGGGGCTCCCCTGTGCCTCCCCCCGGGCTCAGCAATCAGCCACAAGAGGACCCCGGGTGCCCCCCCAGACCCAGGAGGCACCAGTCACCGAGCCAGGGGAGCATGGGGGAGAGCCCCCAGTGGACCCAGAAGTGGACCAGAATTGCTTCTGATACACTTCCGGGTCTGCTGCCGAGCGCACTGGGGATTCCCTGTGCTCCTGTGGGATGCTGCATCCGCCCCAACTTCGCAGTATTCATAAGCCGACTGCTACCTTGAGGTATGTAGAAAAAACATTTAAAGCTTTGTCTATATCCAAATCGCCAAATCTTTCTCAATCAATTCAGAGGGTTCAGATTTGATTTGGAGAGATTAAACGGTCTTTTGATTCGATTCAGATTTCGATTCAGATTTGGACTAGGTCGACCAAGCTTTATTTGCTGATGTATTGACAGAATATGAGGACTTATCTACATTGTGGCAGAGAGAGGTTAATGGTGAATTCCCACATGTTTTTTTTTCAGTAAAAGGATATTAAAAGTAGCAAAGAGGCACCTGACAGTGACATTGCCAGCAGTTTTCCTGGAGATGGAAGTGGTGTCAGGTGAGTGTCTGAGGCTTCTGTTCTTCTCTCCTGCCTGCTGTGCATAGCAGGAGCAGCATATGGGAACTAGAATTCAGGAACTAGAAATAGGAGGGAAGGGGAATGTAGAGCATAAGACTTTGTGTTGTAAAACCACCATGCATTCTCTCCAGCCCTGAAATGGTGGTACCCCTCCTGTATGGCGGGGGGGGGAGCTGCACGCATGAGAGGCGAGAAGGGGAAAAGGGTGTATCTCTTACACCCTGTCGAAACCTTGCCCTTCAACTGCAGGACTTAATGCTGTGGGATAGCTTGCACCAACATTCACGGCAATTAAACCCTATTTACATGAAAATTTAAGTAAACAATGCAAGCCACCCTCCCTCAGGGCACAGCCACTTACCTATGTATTGTTTGTGAAACAGCTCAGGGTGTCCTGTTTCAAGTGTCACAAAAGCAGTCTCATCCTGCAGGAGAATGCTGCATGGACATCAGCAGCTCACACTGTTGTCGAACTGGTTGTGCCACCAGACGCAAGTGTCCCACTGGGCTGAGTCCCATCTGCCTCAAAAAACACTCT
>NW_005842505.1:1113324-1121121 GCF_000455745.1 Alligator sinensis
CAGGAAGCGTTGAACTGGTTGAACTGGTTGAACTGGTTGTGCCACCAGGGACAAGTGTCCAGCTGGGCTTCGTCCCATTCTCTGTGAATACAGTGTATGCACCCCAATCCCTGTTCAACAAATTTATAGACCCTCAAGGGGGCAGCCTTCCCCCTACCCCGCCAGCCTTGTTCTGGTGTAAAAAAAACCAACCCAGACAGTCTGGCACCAGCATGGAAAGCACCTGAAAACTCCTGTGGGCTGCAAAAGCACATGAAAAGCACAGCCCCAAAAAAACCACCAAAACAGAACTCTTCCCTGTATAAAAAGCAGTGGGGGAAAAATATGCAGCTTTGTAAAGTGGGTGCATGGGAGATGCAATGCTTGTATACACTTTTGTAACCCTAAGGTACCCCACACCCAGCGCCACACCCAGCACCCAGTGCAAAAAGCATGCAGAAAAAGAGGGAGGCAAAAGTGCTGTTGTAACAAGCACCAAAAAAAGGGGGAAACAGGGCAAAGCAGAAGGCAGGCAGCCTCTGGGGTGCTTTTGCACGAAAAGATTTCACCCACAAAACCCCCAAACACCCAGAAAAAGTGAGGGGCAGAAGTGCAATGCTTGTGTACCCTTGTGTAGCCCTAAGGGTACCTGGGTACCCAGTCAGTGCCAGTCCAAAAAGCACGCAGAAAAAGGAGGCAAAACTGCCGTTGCAAAAAGCACCCAGAAAAAGCAAGAAGAAGCCAGAATTGTGAAAGGGAGGCAGACAGGATGCTTTTGCAAGGAAAGATGTCGCCCACCAAACCCCCAGAAAAAGCGAGGGGAAGAAGTGGGTGAAGTCCTTTGGGAAGATTCTCCTGGGCATTTCTTGTGCTAAAACACCACCTGGTAGTAAGTACTACTGAAAGGGCAGGAGGGTAAAATTGTTCTGACATGCCCCCTAGTGCATTTTACTAGCTATAGCATAATAAACCATTATGGGGTAAATCACGTTCACATTACTCATTTAGTCATCATAAACTAAGAAAAGCCAGTCAGTGCCAGTCCAAAAAGCACGCAGAAAAAGGAGGCAAAACTGCCGTTGCAAAAAGCACCCAGAAAAAGCAAGAAGAAGCCAGAATTGTGAAAGGGAGGCAGACAGGATGCTTTTGCAAGGAAAGATTTCGCCCACCAAACCCCCAGAAAAAGCGAGGGGAAGAAGTGGGTGAAGTCCTTTGGGAAGATTCTCCTGGGCATTTCTTGTGCTAAAACACCACCTGGTAGTAAGTACTACTGAAAGGGCAGGAGGGTAAAATTGTTCTGACATGCCCCCTAGTGCATTTTACTAGCTATAGCATAATAAACCATTATGGGGTAAATCACGTTCACATTACTCATTTAGTCATCATAAACTAAGAAAAGAAAATTAAGCCACAAACATTTTTGGGAGGATAAATGCCGATTACATGGACAAGCACCCCATGAAATCATCAGGCAGCTACAGATGAAGAAGTGAAAGTCTTGGATGTCTTTATACATACTCCAGATATTGGAGGAGGAGGGGCATGGAGGTGCTTTAGAGTGGCTCCAAGTGTCTATGTATTCAGTATCCCACACTTCGAAACGGCAGCAGGGGCACTTTAACTAGAGCTCATTTGATTTGCTACAGGTGCATGGCAGGAGGCATGATTGTGAGATTGTGCATCAGATCCTATCATGCCTTATTGCCAGTGCAGGAGGAGCCCAATCCTGAGCTCCCCCGGCACCAGCAAGACACAAGCTCTTGTGCCTGGGAGCACCCTCAGCTCAGGGGCTTCAAGCTGTGGGGGCACCCCATGCGTCCCGTACAGCTGGGAGATCACTGCACTGGCAGCCTCCCTACCTCCGGGGTTTCATGTACACCTGGGGTGGAGGGTTTGCCACAGTGAGGATCCCCCCTACCTTAGAGGGGTTCTCCCACCCCCTGGGCTGGGAGATCATAGCTGCACCCTGTGGAAGCTGGGACCCAGGTGGGTCCAAGCACTGGGAGGCACCCTGTGGGGCACAATTGTCCACAGTTGTGGGATGCTGGGTTTCTGGCAGTTACAGAGTGCTGCTGAGATCCAGAGTACACAGCTGCTGGGGCTGAAAGTTCTCAGCAATTGCAGGACTCAGCCCTGCCTGGTCATGGTGCACCCCTGTGGCTGGGAGCCCACAGCTGATGGGGCTCCCAGCCACAGGGGAGACCCTGCCACACATGCAAATTAAAGCTAGATAGCTACCAGCTATAAAGTTAGTACACATTTTTGAGGTCTAACTTTATAGCTTGTTTGAATTTTTTATTGCGTGATAAGCATGTGTAACTGATCTCAAGGTAATTGTGCAATCAACCAGTTATTTGTGCAATACCTATAATGTGTAGAGGGGGCCTGACATGACAGCATGCAGTAGAATAAGCAATAGTGGGTGTGTCTACATGAGACATTACTGCATAGTAGTTATTGCACATTTATTTAGTACTTGTAAGTTTATACCAGTACTAAATAAATGGGCAGTAACTGGAGTTACTGCATAGTAGCACTGGTGAATGCCTTTAAGTGATTCTACTGCACTCAGGCTGCTGCTCAATCAGTATGTTATGTAAATATGCCCAATGAGAAGGAAAACACTACTGTTACATAAGCTCCTGCACACTCGAGGGCTATTCAAGCGCTGTCTTAAGTCTTTATCAAAAGATTTGAGTTTGATTCCAAATCTTCATCAATTCCAAACTCTTCATCCGAATGATTGAAAGAGTTTTATTGGTACATTAACATAAAGGCATCTTGCTGACAACTGTGAAATTCTAGGTGACTTGGGATTTATCATCATATGCCTTTTATTTACAACTTTTTCTATGAGCTGAGGAGAGAAATAGGTTTCCTGTTATTGACCTTATTCTCAAGTTTGACTTCATTAAACCAGTGTATATAAATAATTGTTTTTTTTCCCATCCACAGGTAATCTGTATGCAGGAAGCAGCCATGGAAGAAGCACAACCATTGCATGTTCTCGTGAAAAAAGCAGTAGAAGGTCCACTAGATCAGCAGGGGTGAGTAGAGACTAAGTGCTGTTTTCAGTAAAGCAAATTAGTGGTTTTTGGATAAAGGGTAAGAAGAAAACCCCTTAATTTTGTTGGAAATGCTCTTCTTACTTTTTTCTAAGAGTTGGGCCCAAAGCAGAAAGCATGTTGATTTAAATCTGAACGCAAACACAGCAACTTGGTCAAAGCTATCTAATGTACTTATAATAAAGCCTGCTTCATTTGAGTGCAGTTAAATTCACATTTTAAGACTGTGAGCTTTATTTTCATTTACACTGAAGTCTGTTTCCACTATTCCTGGTAGGGAAATGGAGCCTTGAAGTAAATGTTCTTTTAAGACAGCTCCATGTTTATACTGCTCAATATAAAGGTCCAGAATTTAGCACTGTATTAATAATGGTAACTTCCAGAACCACAAATTTGTAAATCCATAGGATTTAAGTCACATGGTTCAGGTTTACCTCTAGGTTTTGCAAAGAGATGGGGTAGGAGTGTTTTGGTTGGGGTTTTGGGTCTTTTGTCTTTTTAAGGACCAGCTGCATGATTTATTGGAATATAGGATGCTTTCTCCTAACTAACAGACACAATAGATGCTGGTGATATTAGGGGGAATGTATGGCTGCTACAGACATGCAGGGAGCCTGCTCTGACATGCTGGAAATTAATCTGCTGCACTGAATCGAGTTTGCTGGAGCGTGGAAATTGACACGCTCCAGCAGCCTTCCGCATCACATGTATCTGTGTCCCTGTGCATCCCCATGCAGAAAAAATGGGGCACTTTGGAATAAAATTCGTCAGTTGAGCTTTAGTACAAAGTACACCACCACCATTTTTTCAGTGCGGGGATGCTGATACATATGACACTCGGGAGCTTTTAATTAGTGCAGCTTGCCAATTAAAGCACTGGGTGCCATGTTTCAGACCACATGTAAAAATGCCTTTAGATATTGCTTTGATATCATGTCTTCATTTCTTAGGACTGATCCAAAGGCTGTTGAAATCAGTCTGTTTGGGTCCTTAATGAATACTGAGTAATACTGTTATTAAAGGCATATGGAATAGATATTATTGTTTTCCAAACTGTAATTTATATTTCAAATACTGTATATATTAGTAGTAGTAGTGGAGTGTCTATTAATATTAACGTCACCCACACTAGTTACAATAGACTGGAAATGGAAAGTGTCATAGGATTTTTTTTTTAATTGCATGAGCATGCTTTTTAACTGTTAACATGAAATAGGGTTCTTGTCCCAGGTATAATACCTGTGAGTAAATAAATGCATCAAAACTTGATTTTCTGATCTGTAAAGTAGTGGTAATAGTACTTCTCAAAATACTGAATACGTTTTGTAAAAGCAGTTCTATATATTTAGATTAAAGCCACTTTTGAAATGCCAAGTATTAGTGTTATTATTAGTAACACTAGATGAAATGCTCTTTGATCATGAATCCTGCTCTTGCTGAGAAACTACTTGAATTGAAATAAAATGAACTTCCATCCAGAAAGGCGGTTCCCAAACATTTGTTTCTAATTTCTAGGTTTGCTAAGTGGTATTCAGGGCTTGACTGAGAAATTCAACCTTTGAGCTATATCTAAAGTTAACTGTATGACTTTTTGGAAATTTACAGATAAGAGTCTTTTTAGTTGTGATATATAGCCTAATTCTTATCCACATAGCCAGAGTCTTAGGGTGAAGTTACATGTTACACTTAGACCATAGTAAGGGCATTTAAAACATGAGCACATTAAAACTTGTTAGCTTGTATTGAGTGTCCTCTGAGCATCTCAAAGTTATGCCACTTCAGGTGAGAGTTAACTCTGGGCTATGTTACCCAAATCATGTTGAATAACTTCAGTCCTGTCCATAGAGGTAAAACTAGCAACTTTCAGTCCTTCATCATCCCAGGACATACCACTCCCACCTTTCTGCCCCCACCCATGGCAGGGATAGATCACAGGATTCCTGGCCCTTAACCACACCCCTGATCACCAGCCCTCTAGTGGCAGTGCTGGCAAGAAATGGTATTAACCTTTAACTTGTGACTGCTCACAGTGAACACATCTGCATGTGCTATTAATGTGCTGTAAACTTCTTGTGCAGTAAAATACTGCACAGTAAGCTTTCCCCAGCAGAGTGTCTACATATGCACCCATTGAGAGCAAATTTGCTGGGACTGAGAAAATGTCCCCTCACTCAGCTGCTGTTTCCCAGACCTGTGCTCCAGTCAGCAGATTGGAGCAGCTGCTGCTCCAATCTGAGCAGCTGAGAAGCAGCTGCCTGGGGGAAGGGACAATTTCCCTGCCCCCTGCTGTCTGGGTTAATCAAGAGCAATTTGCTCCCATTCAGCAGTCTACATGTGCACTACTGTGCAGTAATTACTGTGCAGTTAATATACTGCCTGTATTTACAGGTAGTAGGCAACCCTGCAGTAGACTAGTCTACTGCACAGTAAATGCTGCGCATGTGTAGATAGTGATGCTTTAGCATACAGTGGATTAGTCTTTATAGCTGGTTGCTATCTAGCTTTAATTTGCATGTGTAACAGGATCTGGCTTCATGTGCCTTCTAAACCCTGCCCCTTCCTGTCAGGTGATTCTCCAGTCATGCATAGGGGTTTCCATTCTGGGCCTGATGACTAGTCTGCTCTCCCTACTAGGGCTTAGCTCAGATCCCTTTAGCCCTTTTCTTTTGGGCTGCCTAGACACTTACCCTGGTGCAGTTTACTACTCTGCCTCCATTTTCTGGGAGAGTTACAGTAAAGTATCTTGTGTAGACACACCCAGTATGTTCTAACTTAACACTGCTTAACATTCCACAAATTTTGAATGGTCTAAGTATAACATTTAATTTCATTGGAGAGAATGTTTTTCATGGCAGATCTAGCCTAGATTTTTAATCCAGTGTTACCCCAACTTCTGCTCCTATCCACAAACAAAAGCCTCTGACCTGAGAGTTGATCGACTAATTAACTCTTTTTTGAAGACCTGTCTTTGAGTATAAATAATGAAGTGGGTGTTCCCCATACCATACTTGCATGAGTCTAATGTTGCAGTTATCTGCTAAGCAGGACATTCTGAGAGGAAGCAGAGCTTCATCTGTCTCAGCCCAGCCCTCAGTGGAGTTCCAGAACTGAGGGGCCCAATGCAGTTAATCTCATATAAAGAATTTTTCCTCATGGGGAAATTTACCACTGTATCACAAAATTTATCTCAGTATAAATTCTTATGTGGGCACTCTCATTCCAGGATAAAAATATCTTTTTCTGGTTTACCTTTCCAAGGAACATAAAATATTCTTATTCTAGTGGGGTTTGGGGGGGGAGACACACTACACAAGATGATAAACCACTATTGAGTTAGCAGCATAACTATACTGGTAAAATTATGCAGGTAAATTTTTATCACATAGGCCAGCCCAAAGTTGTCCTTTCGGAAGGTTTCAAAGTGTACGTTCCCTCATATATTTATTTTTAAAGGCAGCTATCTTTGAGGACTGGGTAGGTTAAGTGATTAATAACAACATTCAGTGCCTTTCATTTCTTGGTTTCTCTAGCCTTAAGCAGTTTGCCTCATATTGCTGCTAGGGCTTTGGGGTCTGCACAGCTTTTTTATTCCCCCTTCATGCCCCTCATTTCCCAACATAAGGCAGAGTGACATCCTTGCTCTAACAGCACTTCTGCCTCCATGCTAGCACTTACTTTAATCACAGAAGTTCACCTTAACTGTTGGCACTTCACTTTACTTGTTCAAATCTGCTTCCAAGGGCTAAAATCTGTTTAAAGTGCTGCTGCTGGCCCCTTTATACTGTTTGCCTGCATTCTCCAACAACTGTAGCAGGTTCAGGATTATTGCTTAGCTCACAAGGTCTTTAAACACAATATAGTCTTTTATTCCCAGGAATATCTGTCCCACAGGCATATTCTAAACGGTATTATATTTATCCCATATTCCATATCCCATATTCCATGGGAGGGGGCTGGGAGAGTGGGTGGGGGTTGGAAGGCTTGTCACAGAGCGCCCCATGCAGTCTGGGGCAGTGGGGGGCAGCAGGGATCACCCCCCTGCCTGGCAGCAGCTGGTGAGTGGGGGCTATTTTTTAAAGATCTGGGAGTTGGGGCTGAGCAGGGCAGCCATGGCAGGGAGGGGCTGGTACCACGGGCAGGGGGTTGGGGGGCACTCAGGGGGGCTGAGAGATCAGGCAGGGGATGGGGCCTGGCAGGGGTCCCCCCCATGGTCCCTTCCCCCCTCCTCAAACCCCCCCCTTCTCTGCCCCCAACTTACAAGCATGGAGTCCAGGTCCAGCTCCCTGAGGCAGTGAGCGGGGACTGCCTGAATCTCTGAAGCTCTCCAAATCTTTTTTTAATCAGTTTGGAGAGCTTCGAATCAATTTGGACCTTTTAATTGGTCTCCTGATTCGGAATGTTGGCTACTGAATCAGGACAAATCTCCTCCTAGAAGGGCTGAAGGACATTGATGGAGCAGCATAAAGATGCTTGCTCTGTCACCAAATTGCTTCTTTTTACAAGCTAAATTTGTTTCAAGCAATAAGAAATACGTCCAAGGATTCTTAAAGATTTATGATTCACTATCCAGTTCACTATCCAGCAAAGGGTGGATAAAGTAACTATTGGGCTAAGGTGTTGGACTTCAGAAGGGCCAACTTTAGCAAGCTTAGAAGGCTAGTTAGTGAGGGGATACAACTCAAGAACATAGAGCATATGGGGGTCCAGGAGGGTTGGAGGTATCTCAAGGGAGTGATCCTTGGGGCTCAAAAGG
>NW_005842505.1:1122766-1126995 GCF_000455745.1 Alligator sinensis
AGTTGTCATATTGAATGAAATAGTTTGAATGTTTGTAAAGGTTGCCCATTAGCCAGTTTCAGGAAGAAGGTAGGATTTATCTCCTTATCTAGCTCATTGTTTTGGAGCTACGTGCGAAATGTCCTGACTTCGCCTAAAACCTTAATCTAAATTGTACCTTTAGAAGTTTTTTACAAAGAAAGTAAATGTCCTAAATTCCGAGAAATCAAAGCCTGGGGCCTTTTAACCAGACTGGTAAAAAGAAAAGAGTATTTACAGTGATATGGAAGTCTCCCCAAGAATAATTTAAAAATGCTCAACAAAGGTAATTTCTGTTGAGTAAGATCCGAGCCCAAATTTGGGAGTAGTGACAAGTTGAGTAGGAGGAGCCCACTGACGGCAGCTCACTCAATAAAAACCTGTAACTTACTGTCCCAATTTGGAGGTGACTTCACTTGCAGAACAACGAAGGAAGAATCGCAAGTGTAGCTCGGATTAGATTGATCACCTAACCCAACCTCTCCGTGAACACGAATCTCTTAGTTCACGCTGAAGCCGCGGAGCACCTGAAAGGGACTGAAGGAAGGGGACTTAGTCCTATCACTGCTGAGCCCAGCTCATTGAATCGTATTGCTGAGGCCAGCCCATTGAACCGTACTACTGAGGCCAACCCATTAAATCGTACTACTGAGGAATGAAACCATATTTTGGTATTTGGCTTCTTGGAATTCTAGGATTGTAAGTATATTATGAAAAATAATAATATTGATTCAAATTTAACTTTTAGTTGTAATTGTAGTTGTTTTTGTAACACTAATTCTTATAGCATTGTTTGGGAAGGAAGTGCATTCGGAGCATTGTTTCTGATATATGTAATTATTGTGTTTTTAATGTTTGTGGTGTTTCTTAAAGCTAAGCAGTGTTATATACGTAGCAAAGAGTTTTAAAATAAAATTGTGTTGTATAAATTAAGTGTGTAATCATTGTGAAATCGTGCAATCAGCTAACTACTCCCCCAGCCAGTGCATCAAAACGAATCAGTAAATTGTGTGGGATTTCTCTATTCCATAACCCACTAGAGACAACACGCTCAAGATTGATTTTGCTTTCCTTGTCTTCCACTTCACTTCCAGTGTAAGACAGGCACTAGAGATCAAATTATGGTTGTTCTGGAAAAAGATGGCAAAATTCACCTTCTATTTTAGATCCTTCATTTCTCCTACTTGAGCCAGAGCAAGACCATACTGATAATGAGTTAACAGGCCTTTCTTTCTTTAAGTGGAATGCAATCACTCTAAGATTCTAGCCACAGTTTAGCAACAGGGGATTCTTTTGGAGACATCAAATGGGAAAAATTCTGGTTTTGAAAACCAAACTGACTGCAAGGCCTTTGGACATGTGTTTTTTTGTTTTTTTTTTCTTTCTGAGTCCCATCACTATTGCAACTATAGCCAAGGTATCAAATGTGTGTACAACCTAGTTTTCCTTTAACTTAGTTATAATATGGTTAAAAGTTATGGTGCAGAAATGGCTATGTCCTTATATGTGTTCAGGCCTTTGTCACTGCATACTAAGTGAGCTGTAGCTTTATTATACATTAGATGTCCAGCACTGACTTAATAGGAACAGGGCTTTACAGTACTTTATAGGTACAAAGATGAATAGTTTCAGATTGACAGAGTAACTCACAAGGCAACTAATATAATATAGTTATCAATGGGACCTAGTTCCAGCTTCAGGTGTTTTGATGATGAGAAGTGAGAGCTCACTGAAATCTTTTAAAGGGTTGGAAATGAAAAGGAGGGCATGAAGAATAAGTAGCAAATATGTTATTAGATGAAAATTTATTCTAGGGTTTGAAGGTATTTATGGACTCAGAAATGGGGCTGGAATAGCAACTCCCTAGCCTTGAAATCACAGTGATTAGCTCTAGTATCATAGCATAAACAACAAGTCAGGCACTGAGCACTAATTCATTATGCTCAAAGATAGGCCGATCCAGGATGTCGTGAAGGGTAATGTGTGTAGGAGCTTCAGGAGTGGCTGCAACCCTGCTTCAAGCTCCATCCCCCACTTTCAGGCAAACTACATCATGGGAGCAGCAGCAGAGACCTTTGTTATTTCTCCAAATCAGGAATGTATCTCAACTCCATCTTGGCACCCCTCTTTTCTCCTCCTTCCTCAACAACATGTCCCCTCCCCTCCCATTCACTCCCCTCCCTCCACTGCCACTGTCACTGTCTCCAGATGATGAGCAGGGAGGGGAGCTCCAGAGCTGTTTTTGCCCTGCTCCAGCCAGGTTCATCAGGGGACAGAAGCAGCTGCAGTAGGTGGGTTCTTCTTCCCAAGTTATATGAACCCAAGGTGGGAAATTTTTGTTGTTTAATTGGGTGAAGATGTACATGTAGTTTCCAGCAGACAATAGTGTCAAGAGATGTTTATGTATGTTGAAATCGAGAAGGTTTTGGTTTTATGGTTCTGTTATGATGCTTTGTATTTAATTTTTTTTAAAAGGTGGGTTCTTCTTCCCTGCTGGAAACAAGCCCAGGGTAGAGGAACTTGCCTGCCGCAGCTGTCACGTGCTGAGCCTGGCTGCAATGGCCCTGGAACCTCTCCCCCCACAACTCTCCCAAACCATAATGCTCCCAATTCATTTCACAGCAGGAAGGGGCTCCAGAGCCACTGCAGCTGAGCTCCATAGGGTACAACAGTGGCAGTGGACAGGTTCTCCTGCACTGCATTTGTTTCCAGGCTGGCAGGGAACACCCAGGTGGACAGGGCAGGGAGGAGGAACCCAATTATTGTTGCACCTGTTCCTGGCTGGAGCAGAACAGCAGTAGATCTGGAGCCCCTTCTTCCCCCTCACCATCAGCAGCAGTGCCAGATGAGAAGGAGGCAGATGGAATGGGAGGGGACATGCTGCTGAGGATGGAGGGGAAGGAAGGGGGTGAGAAGGGAGGAATAGGTGGGGTGCATCCAGGCTGCTCCACCCCCTCTGGATCTACTCTTGCAGAGAGGTATGTAATAGAGTGCAAGTCTTAGCCACTACAAACCCAGTAGTGACCCCAGAAAGAACAGCACATTTGCTACATTGGCAATATGGAGCCATCCTAGGCAACACAAGGTTGATGGAAAATAACTTTTTTTCTCATTGTCATCTGTGCCATCCATTAAAAAATATACCATGAATAACATCAGAATATTCCATCCAGGAGACACAGAAATACACAATGACATTCCCTAGAGACTTGATTTGGGGTTTTTTTTAATCTTCCATAGAAGCTTTCTATTACTGTGCATCATTTCAAGGAGTTAGTGCACTGACACTGAACATTTTCATTAGATTTGGTTCTAAAAGCAAAGCAAAATCAAATACTATTTGTGTCATGGTTATGAGGAAGATGATGGACATGAAATAAGACTTAGAAAGATAATATTGCTTCCTGTAAAAATCCCAGTTCTATAGACGCCCATTTTGCCTGTCACTTGTCTGAAAAAAACGACATTACCACAAACGCTTAAAAGGGTTGTATTCAAGATGAGCCTTACCTGACTGGAGGGAAACTTTCAAAACAAAATTTTAAATTAAGCAAAACTGTCCCTTGGTTTTGGGCATCTCTACAAACCTCAGACTACAGTCATGAAAAGGTGATTGTGGATAAGATCAATCACATAGTCCATGAATCAAGAGTAGATATGCACATCCAATCTCCAAGTACATAATTTAGGATCAGCTTTAAGTAGTCTACAGAGTGCCCATTTAAAAATCCCTGATCTTAGTCAAATAAAATTCCCACTAGCTTCAGTGGGATTTTTCTCTGGGTAATAACTCAGGCAAGAAATTATGGATCAGGCCCTGACCATAATGTCAAAAATGTTCTGATATGTCCAATCAAGGTAGCATGAACCATACTACTGCAGTATAACCTAAGACATTAATACAAAAACAATTCTATTAAAAAAATAAAATTAAAATATATCCCCACATAGAGCACATTGCATTAGTCTAGCCTGGAGGTTGCAAATGCATAGATGATAGTGGTTATATTTAGAGCTGTGTGAAACTTTGGGTGGTGATTCGATTCGGAGGAGATTCGGTCTGATTCAATGGCTGAATCTCCAAATCCAAATTGAATCAGGGGACCAATTTAAAGGTCTGAATTGATTCAAAGCTCTCCAAAGCTTCAGCAAAGATTCAGAGAGCTTTGATGATTCGGGCAGTCCCCAGTGGCCACAGCAGGGAGCTGCAG
>NW_005842505.1:1127334-1135803 GCF_000455745.1 Alligator sinensis
TCAAGGGCTCATGCAGAGCCCCCCATGCAGCATGGGGAAGTGGGGGGCAGCAGGGATCGCCCCCCGCCCGGCAGCACCTGCTGATCCAGGGCTTTTTTTTTCTCTAAGTGCTGGGGGCTGGGGAGGGCAGGGCAGCCATTGCTGGGCTGGGAGAGGGGTAGGGGATGGGGCTGGCCTGGTGGATTCGGCCAAATCGAATCAGGACAGTGATTCAAATCACCGAATCGAATCACTGTCCCCCGAATCGGCCGAATCCAAAGCAAATACTAGCCGCTTCGCACAGGCCTAGTTATATCTAAATCTGAAAGAAAGGGTCACAGCCTCTTCACTAGATGGAGGTAGGGAAACTCCTAGCCACACCCATCACCTGGAGATCTAGATTCAGCAGAGATCCAGGAGCAACCCAAGGCTGCAAACCTGAGGGACAAGGGGAGGCTGAACCCCAATCAGTGTTAGGTGTTCCACCCCCATTAGGTCATAAGGACTTCCACCACCACCACTGGTCTTGTCTAAATTCAGATTTAATTGGTTCACCCACTTCCAGTCCCCAGCTGCAACCAGGCACTGGGAAATGGCAAAGACGGATGATAAAGGAAGATAGAACTGGCTGTTATCAGCATACTGATGGCACTTCACTCTGAATCTCTGCATGAATTTGTTCAGCAGCATCATATACATGTTGAACAGGATTGACAATAGATGGAACCCTGCGGGACCCTACAGGGATTGTCCCAAGGGGATGATGAGCTCTTTCCCATCATTACCTTTCTTGCCCAATGTTCCTTCACAGATCTAGTCTCCTTGACCTGCCAAGCCACATCTCCACACCCTGGGATCCTCATCCAAAGCCCAGTCTTCTTATCCAGTTAGTCCCAAGCTCCTGGGGATCCTTGTCCCAGTCTCCCTGCTCAGCCGGTTCTAATTTTCCAACTGGCACTCATTCTTTTTTCCCATACCTGGCACCAGTGTTCCCCTGTGACCCCAGTTTCCTCACATACTTTTGTCCAGCCAATCTCTCCAGGCCATATCTTATTCCCAGTCTCTGTCTCCTTCCCTCAGCTCCTTAGCTCAGTCCCCTAACTTCCCCATTCCATTCACTCCCTGCCCATCCAATTCCGGCTTCCATACACATTTGCTTTGATTTACATGGATTTCTGCATTTCCCACTTTAATGAGGATGTAAAAATACTCCAATACTCTTAGTCCAATTTCCATCTAGCAGGGACTTAGTTAACTTTTGAAAGAAGTGTTAATTTACTTGCAAGGGCTTTTTCAAAAGAAGGAGCCATTAGCAACCCAGAAACAGGAAATGGGCCACTTTTCCAGCTGATGTAATAATTCAACAGATGACAGGTATGCTCATCACTTCTTTATATACAGCCTTTTCCATCCAACCTGAGCAGATTTGGCTTTCAATATCACAATATTTATGTCTTGGTACCATCATTTCTATGCCATGGCATAATGTGGGTTTCCATAATTTATGACTATAGCCGAGTCCTCATTGGTTTCACCTTTTTCAAATGTACACAGAATGGTAACCCGTCAAACAGCTGGGATGGAAATGTATTCTGAGAAAAGATTTATTCCATTAGTGGAACGTTAGTGGAAATTACTTTTAAGTGTGCCTCATTGCTTCTTGGTTCCCTTACAGCCATCACAGCATTTGTTTTGCCATTTTATAATACCTGTCAAATATATTAAGCAGAGGTCAAATGGCTGCAGAAGGTTAGGTAAAGACAAGTTTCTTTTTCTTCTTTTGCCTCGTCTTCTTAATTGAGTATTAAGCAGGAAAGATTCTGCTTCCATCTATGTTAGCTATGAAAACAGTTTCAGCAAATATGAAGAGGAACTTCCTCACATGAAAATGTTGAAAATCACATGATGGTTTAGAAGGAGTGTCATTTAAGCGTGTACCAGCATTGCTGCAAAATGACCTTACAGAGTTGATTATGCTGGCTAATGATGATTAAATAAATTGTGAACAGCTGTTTATTTAGGCTGTGGAATTGCAAAAACAGGGGTTTGAAGCAAGGGGAGACAATCACAAAGAGAAGGATTACTCGTGGCCAGATTAACCCTTTAGTGGGCCCTAGACAAAAAAAACCTGTGGATCCCAGGCTGGTCGAGACCTCCCTCCTCATTCAGGCACTGCTGTCCTGTGTAGTTTTATGGGGACTAGGGCTCAGAGCCGCTGCTAGGAAGCAGCCATTGTGGCAGCAAAGCTGTTGAAGGGGTGGGGAGGGGAGGGGAGGTGGATCGGGCCTGTTGCACCTCCACTGCAGAGGGAAGAACCGGGTCCCCCTGCAGCTCTGGGCCCTAGGCATATGCTTAGTTTGCCTATGTGTTAATTCAGTCCTGGAACTACTTCACACCACAGGAGATCTATGGGCAGGCTGTATATTCTCTGCACATATTTATGAATCTGAGACCAAGTGCTGCTTTTGGAGATAATTGAATTTTTTATTGATGCCACTTAATTCCCTACCCCTTAATTTTTGTCCCTTGCATTTGAGTTTTGGTTTTATTGTTTACACACACTGAGTTTTCAACCTTAACAAGCTAATTTAACTGCAATAAGATGTTGATCATTCTCTCTTAGCTAATCTGCAGACCTAATAATTTCTGCAAAAAAAAAAGGGGGGGTGGTGGGAAAAGCTCAGTAAAGATTTAAGAGTGCTGTGGTCAGATCTCCTATTATTCCACTGCTTTTATAGAATACAACTATGGAACATTTATTGACATTCTTTGAAGTATTATCATAAATAATTAAAACTAAACTACTACTTCAACATAAATGAACCAAGCACTTTGTATGGTATAATATTGTTGATGATTTAATCATGTTTTTGTCTTTCTAATTTGGCAAACTTTAGTGTGCGCAAATTGTAGGGTTTGTAAAAGTTTCCAAGCTGACAATCCTCAAATTTCTTCTATCTTGCCAATATGCTTAATGCCATTCTTTATCCTGTAATCTCCAAGTCTGTTCATTTGTGCCTCTGCTAAAGCTGTCAGCAACGGTACTAGTGCAATAAATAGCAATAAATAGTGCCAGTGGTTCAGCAATGTTATTGATGTAAACAACATTTTAATAAGAACTGGATTAGGGTCACAAGCTCATTTAAAAAAAGCCAACAAACAACCAATAATTCATGTTTTCATGGTGCTCAGGTGAAGAGCCTGAAGATTGGAAGAGGGCCAGTGTGGTGCCTATCTTGAAGAAAGGGAGGAAAGTAGATCCGGGGAACTACAGGCCAATCAGCCTGACCTCAATCCCCGGGAAGATCTTGGAAAAAATTATCAAAGAGACATTTTGTTGTGAGCAAGTAACCCATCAGTTTTGGTTTCAAACGATTTAAGGTCTGATCCTGTGTTTTTACAAATGAATTAACCACTCTCAGGAGTTTATAAACTAAAGTTGAACTTGTCGGCCTTTATTGAATATTTCACTTTCATTTTTTACTATTTATGGAGGTGGATTAGACAAATTTCTATGTCATTAGAGATGTTAAATGCAGGTAAGCAAACATCTCTCTGGAATTATTTGGACAAAGATGACTGCTTTGAGCAGGTTGAACTAGATTTCATAGACATTAGGGCTGGAAGAGCCCTTGGATGATCATTGAGCCCCCCCCCCTGCCTCAGGGGCAGGAAGTCAGCTGGGGTCAAAGGATCCCAGCAAAATAGGCAACCAAATGTTTCTTAAAAGAGTCCAGAGTAGGTGTTTGCATCACCTCTGGAGGCAGTCTATTCCAGGCTTTGGGGGCTCTGACAGTAAAGAAGTTTTTCCTTATGGTCTTGGAGGAGTTTGTGACCATTTGACCTTGTCATCCCCTGGGGCACTCCAGTTAACAGGCATTCCCCCAGATCCTGATGCACACCCCTTATATACTTATAGGCAGCCACTAAGTCACCCCTGAGCCTGTGCTTTTCCAGGCTGAAGAGTCCCGTGGCTCTCAGCCTCTCATCATAAGCCCTGTTTTCTTGCCCACTGATCATGGATGTGGCTCTCCTCTGGACTCTCTCAAGCTTTTCCACATTCTTTTTAAATTGTGGAGCCCAGAATTGGATGTAGTACTCTAGCTGCTGCCTCATCAAGGCCGAGTACAGAGGGAAGATGGCATCCTTGAAAAACATCTATGATGCAAGCCAGAGTTTTGTTCACTTTACCAGCTGTGACATCGCATTGGTGGCTCATGTTCATCTTGTGGTCAATCATGACCCCCAAGTCCCTTTCAGCTGTGGTGCTAGCGAGTGTAGCACTGCCAAGCCTATAATCGTGATGCAGGGGGTTTTCCCCAAGATGGAGTACCTTGCATTTTTCCATATTGAATGTCATCAGGTTTTTATCCACCCATTTTCTAAATCTGTCAAGGTCAGCCTGGATCACCAGCCTATCCTCAGGTGTGAACACTTTACCCCAAACTTTGGTGTCATCAGTGAACTTGGCCAGTCCGCTTCTGACACCAGTGTCCACATTGTTAATAAAGATGTTAAAGAGTATAGGTCCAAGGATGGAGCCCTGGGGGACACCACTGGTCATGGAGCACCGTGATGATTCACCTCCATCTACCACCACTCTCTGGGTCCGACCTCGGAGCCAATTCCCCAGTCATCGGACTGCGATGTAACCGAGGCCTCAGTTGGCCAATTTTTCCATGAGGAGATCATGGGATACCAGATTAAAGGCTTTTTAAAGTCCAGATATATGACATCAATCTCTTCTCCCTTGTCCAGGTGATAGGCCACCTAGTCATAGAAGGACATGAGATTGGTCAGGCAAGACCTACCTGCAACAGACCCATGCTGGCTGTCCCTCAGGATGTTGCCATCAGCCAGTTTGTCAAGCATGGTCTCTTTGATAATTTTTTCCAAGATCTTCCCAGGGATTGAGGTCAGGTTGATTGCCCTGTAGTTCCCCGGATCTACTTTCCTCCCTTTCTTCAAGTTAGGCACCACACTGGCCTTCTTCCAATCTTCAGGCACTTCACCTGAGCACCATGAGTTCATGAAGATCCTTGACAGTGGCTGGGCTATGATGCCTGCCAGCTTTTTAAGTACCCTGGGGTGCAAACTGTTGGGACTAGCTGACTTAAAGGTGTCCAGCCTCTCAAGGTGTTCCTTTACATCGTCTACACCGATGTAGGGTATAAATTCACCCTTACCCTGGCCATCCCGCACCATGTTAAGCAGGGCAGTCCCTTTGGGCTGGTGAAAAAGCGATGCAAAATACCCATTAAGCAGGTTGGCTTTTTCCTGGGTGTCAGTTGTCCCATTTGGTATAGCAGGGGTCCAATGTTACCCTTGCTTTTCTTCCGACTCCCCACATATCTGAAAAAGGTCTTTTTATTGTCCTTGATACATGTATCCAGTTGGAGTTTGTTGCAGCCTTGGCTTTCCTGGTTCACTCCCTACAGGTCCGGACCAGTGCAGAATATTTCTCCTTTGTGGTGATTCCAGTCTTCTATCCTTTATAAGCCTCTAAATGATCCTTTGTCTCCCTGTCTGATTTTTCCCTTCTGTTCTCTAAATCTCTGTAAATCACATTGTGTCTGTGTCCTGATGGGATGGTTGAAACTTTTTAAACAAGAGAACAATAAATAGCAAGCAGCTAACAGTGAAGAGTCACCAATGATTACATTTGCTTGGGCACAGATGTTCATAAGCTATGTAATAGAGTCAAGCCTTGGACATACGTCACATAATTGCCTTTGTAGTGCTGCAGAAAGTAAGTGTCCACTAGGTCCATGCGAAGCACCTAGTATTTGCTTCAGATTCAGATTCAGTCGATTTGGGGGACAGTGATTCGATTTGGTGATTCAAATCGCTGTCCTGATTCAATTGGGCCGAATCTGATTCGGAGATTTGGCTGCTGCTGAATCTCTGAATCAGCCAGGCCAGGCCCATCCCCTGCCCACTCTCCAAACCCAGCAATGGCTGCCCTGCCCGCCCCAGCTCCTGGCACTTGGGGGGAAAAAAAGTCCCAACTCAGCGGGTGCTGCCAGGCGGGTGGCGATCCCCGCTGCCCCCCACTGCCCCACGCTGCATGGGGGGCTCTGCATGACCCCCCCCACCCCTTCTTGCTCCCCCAGCCCCACAACAGGTGCCTTGCCTGCCCCAGCTCTGGCCATTTAAGAAAAAAAAAAAACCCAAGAAAACCTCTAAACTCACCGCTTCTGCTGGGAGGGGGTGATCCCCGCTGCCCCTCATTGCTCCACACCATGTGGGGGGTTCTGCACAAGCCCCACAAAGCCCCTAGACCACAGCATGGTCCCCTCCCCAGCCCCTAGTACTTACCACCTCAGAGCATGGCTGCTGCTCCCTGCTGTAGCCACCAGGGACTGCCCGAATCATCAAAGCTCTCTGAATCTTTTCTGAAGATTCAGAGAGCTTTGAATAGATTCAAACCTTTAAATTGGTCCTCTGATTTGATTTGGATTTGGAGATTCGGCCACAGAATTGGGCTTAATCTCCTCCAAATCAAATCACCACCTGAAGCTTCGCACAGCCCTAGTGTCCATATGTACAAGCTGTCTGCAGAGCCATGAAAATAGCAGATCCAGGACAAAAATGTTCCTCTTTCACAGAGGAACTTCTTTGTAATGCTATGTTTTGTAGCACTACATGTAACATGTGGACAGTTACATGTAACACTAGTAGTGGTCTCACTGATCCTCAGCATCCCATAGCCTTCTGCTCTCCCTCCATTCCTCCAGTCAGGAGGGAGGGAGGAACAAATGGTTCCCTTACAGTCTACCTGACTCTGGTGAGCTGGCACCCTGCTGCCACTGCCACTGCCACTGCAAGGTAGTCATGCCCGCATGCCTGCCTGTCCTAGCTTTCAGGTAACCCCCTAGCCTCAAACAACATCTCTCAACCAACAGGCTACTTCACTCCAATTCCCACGGAGGCACCAGGCCTTGCAGTGCACCCAAGTGCCTGCTGTGCCCCCACATCAATACGGACCACATCATCAGTGGGCCAAATAATACAGATTATAATATCCAAGATTAATTTGCCTGCATCTCTACCAATAGTGTCACCTGCTTACCATGCCCCTCTATTGTCCACATTGAACAGACTGGGTGATCCCTACACATAAGAATGAATTAACACTGATCTGACACAAGCTCCAGAAAGACATAAAGGCCTGTGGCAGAACAGTCATTGGACTCTCCATTGCTGACCTCAGGATAGCTGTTCTTAGCTAGCAAAACTTTAAACAAACTGAGTTGGCCAGAAAATTGCAGAATAAGAAATCATCTACAGGCTGGATTGTGTTAAGCATGGTTAAAATATGGATTATGGATATTTAGCCTAATATTTGGATTAGCTTTTGTAACCCCTCTGTTCCTATGGGTTCTCAGCTTGTTTGCCTCTCCCAGTACTGCCCCTTCTCCCAGCTTCATCTCCCTTCCTTCCTTTTATATGCAAATCCCTGGGTGCTTATATGCAAATCCTTGGATGCATCTAGATGTGCATGTTACTGTGGAGCTGAATAATTAGCTCTGCAGTAAAGCATCATAGTCTACACTATGTAGTCTACACCATTGGGGACAGTACTATCCTACAGTGGAGTAATTTACTCTGCCAAAATGCACGTGTAGATGCTGATAGGGGCTGGCTGGGGCATGAGGGTGCGAGAGTGTGGGGGCTGCCTGCCAGCTAGCCCTGCACTGAAGCATCCTTGTGCCCCAGCCAGCCCCTTTGCCAAACAATGCTGCTACCCAGAGCCTGGGGCTGACCCCCTGGGTCCCTTGCCAGCCTGGGGCTGCTCTTCCCAAGCTCAAAGTGCTGCATTCCTGGGCACACATATAGACACTGTGCCAGGGAACAGCTGACTCTGGCACAACTGTGGTGGAATTTATCATGTTGCATTAATTGCACGTGTAGATAGACCTACTACCTCCATTCTATACACTGCTCTGTGCACATCAATTCATGGCATCTGATGAAGTGAGTCCATCTTATTCTATATATATATCAACCTAATTGAATAAGTCTATAAGATGCAAATCTATCTTACCTTGTCCTTCTGTTTGCCTTGTCAGGAGAGTCAGATAGAAGAAGAGAAGGGTCATCAGCCCCAAACTTGGATGGATTCAAAAGGTTTGGCTAGATTTTTAGCTGCTGTCAATAGGTGCAATTACAATGGTTTTACCATTGGCCCTTGCATCTTGAGTATATCTCTGTGTAGATAAGGGGACAGGAGAATAGGGCTGTGCGAAGTTTCGCGTGCTGATTCAATTTGGAGGAGATTCAGCCTGATTTGGAGGCCAAATCTCTGAATCAAATCGGGACCAATTAAAAGGCCCAAATCAATTTGCTCTCCTAATCAATTCAGAAAAGATTCAGAGAGCTTTGGTGATTCGGGCAGTCCCTACCCACTGCAGCAGGGAGCTGGACCCAGACTCTGTGCTGGTAAGTAGGGGGTGGGGGAGTGGGGGCTGGAGGAGGGGGGAGGGAACC
>NW_005842505.1:1136050-1136318 GCF_000455745.1 Alligator sinensis
CTGGGAGCTCATGGAAGAGCCCCCCATACAGCGTGGACCTGGCAGGAGCCAGTAAGATGGGGCTTCCCCCTCCCACACCAAAGAGCCAGGAGCTGGGGCAGGAGAGGCTGGGAGAGCGGGTGGGGGATGGGGCTGCCCATATAAACAAGGCAGTTCAGCTGCTGGAGGCCAAGTGTTACCAAATTTGCCCATTACTTTGGGGTGTGCTCATTTATTAGGGATAGTTTCTAGGGTCTTGGTGATTCTGTCAATGTGCTGCTTGTGTTAC
>NW_005842505.1:1147008-1147471 GCF_000455745.1 Alligator sinensis
GAGCACAGATTCCCCATCATGCAGTGCTTCCCTGCTTCTCTGGTCCCAGAATTCACTGCAGTCTCTGCTTCAGGCTTTCTGTTCTCCATCTCTCATGTTAATGAATGGTCATCTGGTTCCATCTCAGATGCAAATGAGACCTAGGGCAGTTGTTTCACTCTTGTCACCCTTATCTGGAGGGTCTTAGGTGTGTCTCTCACTGCATCTTAATCAGTTTCGTTTATGTAGAGGAGGGGAGGGGGGGGAGTTCTTTGTGAGTCAGACGGACTGCATCCTGTGCCAGGGTTGCCCAAGAATACAAATCTGAGGCGTAACACAAGCAACAACATTACCTGGCTGGAGGGCTGCTAGTATCTTCTGGAGGTAAGGGAGGAGCTGTAGGGGATGATAAGGAGGCTCCTGGTCCTGGGTATGACCTAAAACTGCACCCTGCCGGGAGTGGGTGGGCCGGGGGGGCTCCCAG
>NW_005842505.1:1147847-1164288 GCF_000455745.1 Alligator sinensis
AGGATGAGACCGCCTGAGGAGAGGAAGCAAGGTGGGGTTCAATTAGGAGGATTCTGGGGCCCAGAGTGGGGGCCAGTGATTATGATAGCATCTAGATGCCATCTGTGAGGCTTGGGCTGTGCTGTAGGGTAGGAATGGAGCCGCAGATAGCACCCCCTGGCATCAGGGCAGGAAATGGGCAGCCTCTTGCTGAATTACATCTTTAATTAATTAATTAACAACAAGGCATGGCGGGCGGTTAGCCCAGAAACAGGGGGGTGGGCCACTGGGAAGTCAGCCCTGAGCAGGCCCCCTGTTGCATGCCCCAAAGCTTGTCAGACCTCTCTCCCAACTGTGCAATTGGTCCAGTAAAAAATATCATAAATTCCTTGCCTCATACATTTCCTGAACGATCCAAGAACACTCCAAACGTCCTACTCCTTTCAAACTTCATTCCTGAAACTGTGAGGAAAGTTTGGAAAATCTTTTAAAATGGCTGTTATAATATTTCAGAAAATGACCCAGAATCGTGTTTTTCAGTCTGTTTCTTTGATCCATTTCTACCCTAAGCAATTGTGATCATTGCAGTCCAGGTTTACTACCTACTGTGTGACATTGCTGTGTCCCGTTATGCAGTTGGTTCTCTCCATTCGAGAAGTGGACACATTTCAGGCAGGGATATGCTGACTCCTGTATCTAAAGCACATGGGGATATTACAGGTATATAAGATGAAAACTGGTGTGTAAGTGCAACATAAGCTGATAAAACATATAGCCAGAACCTCAGCTGGTATTAATCCATATAACATCAGGGAGTTCAGAGGGCGTCAGCTAATTCCCGTCAAGTTCTGGCTGACATGACGCTTCTATATATTTTAAAGACTTTAACATTAATAAACAGCCTCAGAAATTCAAAGGGTGGAGACACAGAGGAAATAAACATTGCTTCAACAATTATTCTGGCTTTTTATAGTGTGTATATTACATACTACATATAGATACATCAACATTCCTACGAGGATATATATTATTAAATTAGGGAGAGAGTATTTCTCTAAAGGTACTTCATTAGTTTTACCTTCCTTTCAAAGGTCTAGATCCTTTTTGTTAACTTCATTCTTTCAGAATGTTTAGTGTCAGTGTAGGAGGGATACTTGAATGGTCCCCACATAATTCCCTTTACTGTTTTTGCAGAAGCTGCTTCCTTGTTTTGCTTTGTTTCTTTCTTTTAATCCATGCATAAAATGGCTCTATTGCATGCTATATATGAGATGTTGCAGCACAGTTTAGCAAATTAGGGCCAATCCAAACCTCTTTAAAACCAATGGAAAATTTCCCACTAGTTTGAATGAGCTTTGGACCAGGTTCTGCATGTGTGTGATACAGAATTTCTTCGTAATTAGAGAACCATTTATTTCAAAGCAAAGCATCATTAGGGTTTTATGTTTATTTTCTTCAGAATAACTTTTAAAAAATGAAATTAGTTACCTTTCAGACATTGGTATTTCTGTCAAGCCTATACAGTGTTTCCATACTGCAGGGTTCTCAAGCTTTTTGGACTTCAGACACCCTCCATAACTTTTGCAAATTGAGTGGCACCCAATTTCAAAACTAATTTATAGATTTAAAGTGCAGAGATTCCTGGCAGTGGGAATAGGAGGATCATTCAGATGGGGACAAGCCTGATCCTGTGCTTATCTGTTTAGCTGATCTTCCTATCTCCTACCATCTCACTTATTTCCTCACAGCACCTTTCAAAAGATTGGGTGGTACCCCAGGGTGCCCCGGAACCCTGATTGAGAATCACTGCCCTATTGCATGGTTTGATGATGAGCAGACTCCTGGCATTGTTCTTGTTTTTTTTCCCTCCAGAAAAAAAGCTGAAAATTGACTACTTAAAGCAAGGAGCCACTCCCAAGAGGTCTGCTCCTTAGATAAGTTGGTTAGATGCTCTTTTGTCTTAATTTTATCCATTTATATCATGGGTGTAATATTATTTTCTTACCATGCATTTGTATGGCAAATGCATGTTTGAAGAGCACCTTAGAGGCAGGCAGTTACATAGTCAGGTATTACTGTGTGTCTTAAAGAATTGGTTAGGAAACATAAAGCATTCCCATGTTCTTGAAAAATGGAACAAAAAGGGGAGCAGGGGAGGGGTCAAAATGTAGACTGGGTGCCAACCTTGAAACTGTCCTTTTACACTTTGTTTGGTATCTTATTATAAATATGCTGGGTTCATCATTTCAAAAAAAATTATGTAATGAATGAGAATTTTGTCCATGTTGTAATCATGCTTCATGGTACATAAATCAAGCAGATTGCCTATTAGAGCTGTGCCTCTTCAAAAGAGCAAGGGCTGCTGCCCCCTTGCCAGGCAGAACCAGCATCCCACCCCTTTTCCACCCCCACCCCTTTCTCAGCCAGCCAGAGCAGTGATAATGCTTCAGCTAGGGAGGAGAGGGGTGGGGCCAGCCCTGTTTGGCTAGAACAGACAGCCCAGCCTAGGGCTGCAGAGCATGCTGGGATGCTGGAGGACTATGATTTAACTTAAACTTGGAAGGGGTCTGGGACACAAGTTCCATAAACCAGTTTGACCTCAATCGGTTAAATTTGATAGACTCAACCAGGTTTACCTCAAAGTGTTTTCGTACACTAAGAAAATGGTTTATGTGCACTGAATCAGTGTTCTGTTACAGGTTTAAACCAGTTTCTGATCACTTAAACTAGTTTATGTACAACTTCTGTTCCTAGCCCAGGAATCCCCACACTTAGGGTTTAAAATCCAGCACCACTTTTTTTTCTTTCCAGCCAAGTGGAACAGAGTACTAGATTAAGATAGAAAATGTAGTTTATGCTACCATCTATTGTTGCGGCTTCTGTGAAATGAGATGGGGATTTCACTCTTGTTCCTCCTGGGCATCTGTCCACACGACAAGAGATGGAAGCACATCCAAAATGCCAGTGTTCAAACTTAGGTTAGACAAAGCATAGTTAGCACCACAAGTTTGAATTCTCATCTAACCATCTCAAGTTTGCACCATCTAGTTAAGTATTTCAGAAGACTAGTCATTCTCCACATAGTATTTTTCTCTCTCCTTGTCTTGGCCAAGACCCAGAGCTGTCCAGTTATCAGACCACTTTAGAACCTCTAATACACAAATATACATATACAAAACTGAAAAAAAGATGACTACTCTAAAATGACCCATGTTTCAGAGTTTGTTTGTTTTTTATGTTTTCTTAGCTAGCTCACTCCTCCATAATACCACCTGGCACCAGTGTGGAGTCTCACCAGGAATATGAATAGGTAAAGAGCTCTCTCCAAAAACTTGCCCCCTCCCCATACCACATTGTTCAAGAAGGCGGGATTGATTGCTCTCCAACTACCCTTTCTTCCTTCCAAGTTCCTATATTCTATTGATACACAAAGGTTTGCAATTTCCAGAGCTCTCCCAAGGATTGTTTTTGTGAGCACTAAATTAATTTAAAAATCAAAGCAAGGACAAGATTATCAGTGGGTGTAAACTGGGGTAGAGCTTTTGGCTACAATGAGCTCACTGACAGCAAGAAATGATCTGGCTCCAAGTTTCCAGGGATGTTACTCTTGGAATGTACTTCAGATATCACTTTTTGACTATAGTTCATACCTTTTGAAGACTTGTTTCAAGTTTTGCAAATGCTATTTTTTATTGGCTTGAAATTGAGTAGACAGGAAAAGCCAGCAAAAAAGAGCACTTAGGAGGCGGGGGGAGGTAAACCATTTGTGCCTCCAGTTTGGCAGAGAGAAAGGGAAACAGAACGGACTAAGCTGGGGTGTAAAGAAAAGGAGACAAAACCTTTTCTTTATAACTTCCACTGTTTTGATTGCTGAATAATAAAAGGACTGAGGTGGATCATGGGAAGAAGGAGCAATGCTAAGGGGAGTGGGGAGATCTTGTGTTACCTTTTATGGTATAAATTCTGACACGTTGTCTACAGAAAAGCACTGTTCAACAGAGGGAACAGAGAGGGTGGAGGCACATGGACCTATATTCTGGCTCCTGCAATATTGGTGGGGTAGTCTTGGAGGAGCATTTGAGAGCAGGGCCTGGTGTGTGGTCTGCATGTTTATATGTACACATCTCCTAATAACTAATAGTCTCACCTTTGGATCCTCCCGCCCACCCACATACACAGGTTATTCTTGTTCCTGCAGGCACAGGGTGGGGAAGAGCATTCTGTCTGGTGCTACTTTCAGCTGTGAAATGAATGTCTGTTGGCATCGCACCTGTTTTGGGGGGAACATCTTGTGCAGCCTCAGACTTGCCCCTGTTTTTGGACAAGGGATGCATTTGAGAGTTGAACCATGTAGCATTCAGTAATTGACTTATTTGCTCTGTTTGGAAATGTACTGAAAGGGCACCTAGAAACTATATAAAACCAGCATGTTAAGGGCATTAAATATTGTTCTTAAAGATCAATTTTTGTTTCAATATATCAGACACCAGCCAACAGGAGCAGGAAAGCCTTTGAGTTATACCCGACGTTGTTTCTGTGTTTGCAAGAGAGAATGTAAAGTGCAGCTGGTCTGGAGTTAAACTGGCTGGTCTATGGATAGGTTTAGGTTTGCCATCCAATCCTGTTTCTGTGCAACAGTCGAGGGTTAGATGGAACTAGTCCCCATCCAAAAAGCTCTGCTTCTAGAATATTTGCCTCATCAGGTCCTCGGGCATCATTGTTTGCATCATCAGGGTTGTATGTTGTTGACGAGATGTAGTGATGTTGCACATGAAGATACAGCATTATATTGAAGCCCCGCAACATTGTGACTTAAACTGATAATGAAGGGCAAAGCTTAGAAACTTATCTTTACTCTCTGTATGTGCACTGTGATAAAGCAGGACAACAAGTACATGTTGGCTCTGGATTTAGGACCCAGAGACCAACCACAGCCTTTCCATTTGATAATAGGCAAATTTATTGATACAGAGTGATAACAGAAAAGAAACAATACAAACAATCAAGCAATTTTGTATATCTACCAAGTCCTAGGGCTGTCATCAGAGTCAAAGCATATCTGGCCAGGATTCAGGCTTCACTCTGAGGCACTCTCTTAGATGTCAGATGTCAGCAGTCTGGAGGTAGGATGCTGAAACCCCCTCCCCCCCTCCAGTGGGGTGGATGAGATGGGCTGGTGGTGTGCCCTCTATCGATGGTGGCCTCGGGGACCCCTCCTGGGGGGGGTTCCCTCTCAGGGAGGAGGAAGAGGAGGGGCAGGGAGGAAGGACCCAGGCAGAGGACGGGGAGGAAAGAGGAGGCAGAGGGATGAGGACCTGGGCAGGCCAAGGAGGAGGAGGGATGGGGAGGACCCTTTGCTGCTCCAAAGTCCTTCTTTTGTATTCTCCTTCCCTCCTGATGACTCCTGATGACTCTTGATCTGTGGCTGTTGCTGGTTGGTCTCTCTGTGTTTGTCATACATCACGTACTAATTTGGTCTTTCCAGACCTTCTCCTAATTTGGTCTCTTCCCCCAAAACCAGGACTCAGCCCCCACACCCCTTCCCTGCTCTGGGGCCTTGTTAGCTGGTGCCACCCTTTTCTCATATTATGGAACAGTGTGGTACATGCCCCCTCTTTCCCAGGCTGTGTGTATCCTTTGATCTTGTTGTGCTTTGAAGACTGTGTGAAACTCTGTATGTGAGATCCAGGCTTTTTAGAAATCAGTTAAGCCCTGCCACCCATCCTGAACCATTCTAATACATATATATAGGCATATATATATGCCTGTAAGTAAATTCCCGAAAAACAAACTTTAAATACTATTTCTAAGCCAACAGTACAAAGACAGTGTTTTCTTGGGCACTACAAAATAGAATTAAAACTTGAGTTAAGTAGATGAGCAGAGAGCGTTTTTTTTTTAAAAGGTAAGAGGTGAGCTCAAGGGGCAGAATTTGAATTCACATTTCAAGTATTCCAGTGTTTAGGGTATTTTGAGCCAGGGTTTGTTAGTGAGATAAGACCAATTGTTACATTCAGATCTATATCATGAATTTTCCCCAATTCTTTGGGGCCTCGTCTGTGATTTTGGTTCAGGCGAGTTCTTTTCTCCTAATCAGGTTATATTTACACAAAAAGACCGGAAAAGACCCTCAAACAATCCTTTTGAGGGAGTTTCTTCATCCTACCTAAGCAGTACAAGGTCCACTTGCAATTTTTACAGTGAGGACCGAAATTCTGTCTAGCACTGAGAAATCCTTGGCTGGTACAGAACCAGTATAGGCCAGATTCTACCCTTACAGATAGGCATGCTAGGCACTATACTTCAGCAAGCCCTGAGTACTATGTTGGGCTCTTTGGGCACCTATACCTGCTGGCTACAAAGCACCAACTCACAGGATCATCATAAAATTCTAGTTTATTGGACAGATGCAAAAGTCAGGCCATAAACCTTAGTGCTGATCCCCTCAAACAAATGCACATTCATGCGCATGCACACACACTCACAGTAGCTAACTCTGAACACTAAGCACTGATGTCAAGATATACCTATCCCCAATTGCTGGAGTCCACCGTCGATGGCCAGTCGAGGCTTCTTTCAGTGCGATGCTGCTTCAGAAGGGGGTTGCTAGCTGGTCCTTCTGGCTGGACAGGTAGGGTGCTAGTCAGGCCAAAGAGGGTGTCATTGGGGGTCATTCTTCACTGCCTTTTATCCCTCTCTGGCAGGCATTGGTGACTCCAATTCTCAGGCTTACTCAATCCAGGGGTCGTTGAGCTTGAGGGACGTCCCTCTTGGTAGCTGCTGGATGGCAGCTGTTAGCTCCAGGGGTCATGTCCACACGTATGTGCAGTCTCAGGAGTACGTTGATGAATTTTGATTGATTCAGTGCCATGATGAATAGACCTCTGGAAGTGGTGGATCAGGGGGTATTTCAGCCCCAAGGTTCTGTTTCCAGGGTTGATTAGTTCAAACAGGGGCTTCCGTACCTTTAACAATGAAGTTTCTGGGAATTCCTCTTTATTGATTCTTTCCTCTCCTTGGTCTCTGATTTTGAAGGTGTTAATTGCTGCTCATTAACATGCTTATCCAGACTAGCTACTGTGTTACACAATCAACCATGATTCATTCAGGGACCTGCTCCATACAGAGATTCCTGCTCTTGCTAACATTGTTACATGGTACAACTTGCTTTTAAACTTAAAGTACATTTGTAAAAGCATCTACAAGATCTATTTTCACTACAAATACACCTTATATAAAAGTAATAATGATATAATAAAATAAAAAGGGAGAGGAAGGTAGAAAAGAGCAAGCATCCCCAAAAGGGGGCAAATACTAAAAGAGTGGCTTTTGCCATATGGAGGAGCGTCACATTTTAAGGGGGGGCAGACAAAAGTGTTTCTTGCTACATACCTATAATCAAATCTGATGCAGCATGCTCCAGCAGTCTCAAAGTCTTATATATTCAGCATCCCTGTGCTTCAAAATGGCAGAAGCGATGTATTAACTAAACAAATGAGCTTTAGTTAAAGCAGCCCCACTGCCATTTTGAAGTATGGGACTCTGAATACACAAGATGCTATGGACACTTTAATTAGAGAGGCTCCTGGGAGGTATTCTAATTAAAGCACCCCACCCTGGAGCATGTGTAAAGATGCCCTTTGGTGCTGTGGGACATAGCATAAGTTAAATAAGCCCTAAGATTGCTTTAATTTTAACAAGAGCATATCAGTCCTGAGTACTGGGGGAGGAGGGAGGCATGATGGAAATATGCTAAAGCTACCTTGGCCCCATTGTGTGTCGCATCAAAATATTTCATTATCTTTAGGGTGCATCTACATAATACAACATATAGAGATAGCCAAGCTAGCTATGAATGATCAAGCCTAGGTACTGAAAGTAGAATAAGTGTACTAGCACTGCACTCTGCTTGGATTAGCCCTGCTAAGAAGCCTGAGAACAAAGAGTACACTAGACTGTGCAAAGTGCTGAAATTACAGCTACTGGTATATTGCTTTTGATACCTGAGCTACTTCATTCTACCCTTAATTACCTGCTCTAATCCTTGGTGCATCAAAAGTGTTCAATATCTTTTGGCTATTCCAAGACTGTACTTTCTTGTACCATCTCTGCCATATTTGCAGTCTACACAATGATTCCACAGTACTAGATTAAGACCAACTCTAAAGAATAAAGCCTGAAGAAACAAGAAGAGTAAACTTCTTGAATGAGCAATAGGTACACATACAGAAAATTTCTTGCTAGGGTTGCAGTTTTATTTCACTACTTATTTCAGAGAAAGTTTTGATCCCAACAGAAAGCAATGAATTAAGAAATCAAGCTGCAATTTGTAAAGATCCTGTGAAAGCTATTGTGCTAGCAACAAACAGAAAATAATGATGAAGTAGGTGGAGTTACTTACCTCCTCAAGGCCTTTCTTCCACTTTAACTTGTCATTAATAGTTGAGCTATGGACGAAATGAAGATGACAAATCTGCATTGATGCCACAGTTTGCATCTAGGACAAACCTACTAAAGTGAAAAAAGAGACTCCAGTGGATTAAAAGGGAAGGGAGATCATAGAGCACAAGACTTGAATGTGGCATTTAAGTTTTGGGGAATCCACCAAATTTGGTGTCCCTGGTTTACACCATGTTATTAACATCAAGGGAACAACATTTGAATTATCCCTCAATTCTATAGGGACTTACCTCTCTGGTTTTGGTTCAAGCAAGGCCATTTTTGCCAACCATGGTATATTTACATAACAGAGTAAAAAAGGAAAACTGGAACAACTCCTTCTGGGGATGTTCGTCACACTGCATGATTAGCAATGAGGCCAATTTGGTGTTCTTAAGGGCAATACAGGACGTCTTCTCTTAGCCCACAGTGGCATGTCTGCTGCCTTTTGTAACATAGAAAAAAACCCACTAGAGCAGGCTTGTCCAACATGAGGCCCACGGGCTGCCATGAGGCCCACTAAGCCATTTTATCTGGCCCGAGGCGCCTGCTCCACGCTCCACAGCAGCGGCGGGGCAGTGGTGAGGCAAGTCGGGCAGGGCCGGCCCGTGGGCCCCAGCCGGCAGTGAGGGGAAGGGAGCTGCTTACCCCCACTGGGCCGGTCTCATCAGTGAGCCGGGTCCTGCTACCACTGTCCTGAGGGTTGCGTGGCGCAGGGCTGCCCCAGCCGCGCCTGATTAGACAAGCTGGGGACAGCGCGTGCAACTTCTTCTCTGGCTCCCCCCCTTGCCCCTGGCATGTGGCTGGGGGAGCTGCAGCATGGCCCGTGCCCTGCCTGCATGCGTGGTGGACGGAGGCATGAGGTAAGTTTCCGTGTGGAGCTGGGGGCACCTCGGGGCCAGGCTGGGGCAGATGGAGGCACCGGGTAAGGCCCCGGGTGGAGCTGGGGGCGCCTCGGGGCCAGGCCAGGTCTGCGGGGCGCGCGGTTGCTGGGAGCCAGGCTGGGCAGGAGGCAGGAGGAGCCCGGCCCAGAGGCTGCATTTGTCCCTCAGACAGGGACATCCAGGATGGAGAGATACAAGGGAGGGCATGCACATACGCACATGCATGCACACTGAAGTGTGTGGCAGGAAGCAGAGCCAGAACAGCTGTCGGGAGCACAGTGCCTTTCTCACCACAGCCAGGGCTTGCAGACTGGGGTGCTGGCCAGACTGGGGGCTCTGCATGGGTTCTGTCTGACTCACACATCTGACCCTGTCCCTGTCCCCATCCTGACACACCTGCAGCTGCATCCTGGTCATGAGTCCCTGGCTGGGCAGGGGCAGCCAGCCCCAGCCTCACACTCCCCTCTCCGCTTAGGGCAAGATGTGGCCAGGCCAGACTGGGCTCTCCACATGGGGCTGCAATGCGGCTGACTTTGACTTAGCCCAGCAACACACAGCCAGGATGCAGCAGCAGGTGCCAGAATGGGGCCAGAGCCATGAGTCAGAGCAGGGTAGACAAGAGCACATGCAGCATCCCCAGCCTGGCCAGCACCCCAGCCCACAGCCCCTGCTCCAGTGACAAAAGTACCATGCTTCCCAGGACATCCCAATAGCTTCTTTAGCTCTGTCTGCTGCAACACATGCGCTTGGAAGCACACACGCACAGCCCCAACCCCCCAGCTCCCAGATTCCGAGCAATCTGGTACTTTTGCTTAAATTTTCTCCAGTGGCTGGGACACTGAGACAGCCTATAAAATTGGGGACTGTCTCAGCCAATCCAGGATATATGGTCACCCTATGTATAAATAGTCTAGATTTATTTTAGTTGGTGTTTGTTTGTTTTTTAATGATACACTTGCATTATGCTTCTTTCATTCATTGAGAAGTGAGTAGAAGCAAAAGTGTTTATTTTAGTCAAGTGTTTGTTAGTATTTCATTCTTGCTTTTTATATTGTTTTTATTTTGGATGTTAAACTACATTTCCAGACCCATTTGATTGTCACTTCCTGCAACTTCATTGGTGTCAAAGGTTACGTGACATCACTTCCTGATGTGATACCACTTCCTGTGAGGTCTTTGAATATGGCTCACTGGCCCACTGGGTGATAAAAATTTCATGATCCAGCCCCACATTCAAAAAGGTTGGACACCCCTGCACTAGAGTGAGTTAAAGATTAGTGTTGGTGGGCTTCTTCCCTCATGGAAACCATTGACTTCTAGCTTTTTCAAAGAAGCTGACAGTAGAACATCAAATAACCACTTTTCAGTCAACCTCACCCTCATGTACAATCAACTGCAGTTTACTTTCTTACCTTCCCTTAAAGTTATAGAAAGAGTTCTTGCTCCTTTTTAAGCTTGCTATTTGTATAATTTTGTAAAAATAGCTTTCTGATTTCCTTCTGTGTTTGTAGTCTAAAATGCAATCTCTAGCTTCAAAACGGGGGGAGGACTATCAAAGAAGCATGCATCATCTGTTTCCTTTAACTGCTACCTTAGCATGCTTCTGCAGCCATACAAATTAGCTGAATTGCTGTAAATTTAACCCTGAATTAATAAGGTTGAGATCACAGTGGTTTTGATACATTGGACTGCTACAGGAGTTTGCAGACATGACAGTTAAATTGTGAAGTTGCATATCAACCACAGTTTCATAACTCCACTGGGGTTGGTTGTATTTGGTGAGGCTGTTTGGCATTCTACTGTATTTTGGCCCAAAACTGAAGCATTTTGATTTTAAAAAGTGCCACACACCTTCCAGGTCTCGCAATCTGGGTACCTTATGCCTTTATTGTCTCTGGGCCAGGCAGCCTGTCCAGGCTTCATTTCTCCTGATCCATCACTTGCTTCTCTCTTTGAGGATAGAAGATGTTCTTCATATAGGTGCCTGGGAGATATGTGACTAAAGAGCCTGGACCGTCAAAGAGCATGAGAACACAAAGCATATTCACTAGAACTCCTGTAAAACACCAGTGTGCGATTTTCAATTGAAAAAATATATTCACCATTTCGGGTCTTTGATGAACTATTGACACACTTCAATGGAAAACAGACACTTTTCAATTAAAATAGGTTTGAAGCCCCAGGGCATTTATACACATACATTTTGGTGCAGGGACGTGCTGGAGATCTGGCGAGACAGAGCAGACTCGATTAATTGAGTCTGCTCTGCACGCGAGCTGACACTGCGCTGCAGCACGTGCAGTTATATAAGTGGCAAAATGCACATCAGTGCACAGAAAATGATGGTAGTGAGCTTTTTGAACTAAAGCACCTCCAATGTGTTTTAGTTCAAAAATACACCACTGCCATTTTCTCAGCGCTGACACACATTTTGCCACTTATATAGCTGCATGCGCTGCAGTGACGGGCACTTTTCAAAGCACCTGCTGCTGCAGCATGTGTATGTGTACAAATGCCCCCAGTTTCCTACCTGAAAATGCTTCTGACAGAAAAATGTTGATGAAACATAATTAGAATAAAAAATTCCAATCAACCATTTTTGAAGCTTTCTGCAGCCCTGAACTTGTGTTTGGTCATAGCGCTAAACTGTTTTCTGTGGCCAGATCAGGTGAAAATTGTTCTGTGAAATTTTATAATCCCTACTTTGCAGATGGAGAAAGTGAGGCACTGAGAGGTTAGATGAAGTGCCAGAAATGACATGGTCAGCAACCTGCAGAAAGGTGAATAAAATTAAGCAGTCCTGACTTTTAAGATTGAATTCTAAACTGATGTTAATAGACACAAGTTATCCAATCCATTTACACTCGCTTAGGATGTAGCACATAGTCTTCTGTTCTAGACATCTCATACAAAGCCTTGCATATAAAAGGAACCTAATCTGCAAAATACAGAGCAGTGCCTTCACTTACACACATGTAGGTGGGAAAAATTACCTCAACTTCCATGGAAATTATGGGGGTGTACTTGGTAGCTGTGTTGGTCTGAGACAAGAAGATGTAGAAAAAACTAAACCTCTTGGTTCCAAAATGATTCCCAGTTGGTGTAATAAAAGGTAACTGCAAGAAAACTGTCCTTTTCTGCAAGCTTTTGGGATCAAAGTCCCTTCATCAGGCTCTGGGAAAAGTATAGATGGTACAAGATGGTAAAAAGTCCCCATAGGTAGGAAATAAACTTCATTTTTGCACAGAGGGAGCTGAAGATGGAAGGCTGTCCCTCTGGGTCCATGAGAGTGTCTTTGTGAGCTGTGCTGAATAGGTCTTTGATGTGTAGATCAGGTAGAATTCCTTCCGTGGCAGTGTTAGATGGCAGGAGGGGGGTAAAAAATCTTTCTTGTTGTTTTGCAATGAAGTTTAAAACCCAAAGTTGGCTAAAATTCGGCATCTTCCATGTTTCAGGGGTGTCTTGTCTCGGACCAGTGCAGCTACCAAGTACACCCCTGAAACATTGAAGGTGTGTACTTGGTACACACCTTCTACATGGCCTGTCTACATGGGGGAACTACCTGGATTAGCTATTATGAAATAATTTATTCCATAAAAGCTACCCTGGGTTAGCTTCCCATATGGACTGTTTTTTCTTCCTCTCCTGGAAGTGAAACACATTGTCATTTACATGATTTCTCCCTTCACCTTGAAAAGCATCTCCTAGCACATGCTAGCTTAGTTACTCTCACTTTCTTCCAAAGAAGCAGACATTTTGACATGACATGATACACATAAACTCAAATTATTTCAAGAAGATTCAGTGTAATCAAGATCTCTTGAATGCATAGCATCAATACATCTTGGCCTACAATAGATTAATTTCATTACCAGACAATTTTTAAGGATGACTTCACATAAATATAAAAAAGACATCTTGAGAATATTGACCACTGCAGATTTATTCCTAGATTAGATCTATTGATTTAACAGGTAAAGTCACCTTTTTGTATGGAATAGAATTCGTTTTCCAGGGAAAATATTTATTCTTCATAGAGATTAATTTAAGATGGTTGTTCTAATAATGTAAAGATGTCTGAACTGTTCTTTATAAGTATGCTGCATGATAACATAATGAAGTTGTGTCACCTTTCTAAAGCCACACAGAAAATCAGTGATGGTCATAGTTTTCAGAGTTTCTTTTGGCTTCTTCAGTTGCTTTAACCAATAGACCACTTTCAAACTATAGTATCTTTTCTTCTCCTCTATGCCTTTTCCCCATTCAATCTCTGTAAACATCCCAAATTCAGTTCCCTGATTTTTTTTTCAACTGTGTCTATTTAACTTTTGCTTACAATCTGTGTTTTAAGTGAGCAGCTTTTAAAATAAGTGGAGACCTCAATTTGATATGAACATGTTGTACATACATTAATCTAGAAGCAGCACTTGTGTGAGACAGATAGCTATTTAAGGTGATATTCTACCCTGTGCACATATGCCTGTCCTTTCGAAATCAGTGCACTCACAATGTCAAAGGTAGAACATGGCTCTTCTTAAGACTTACTTTTAATAAGAAGCACTGTATAATTCAGCAAAGAATATACAACATCAGGCACCTATACACAAACAGCAAGTCTGCTCTGGCACACTGTAATTACAGCGTGTTGGAGCAAGCTCAATTAATCACATCTGGTGGAGCAGGGTAATTGCTGTGCTCCAGCAAACTCCAGCACCTCCTGTATCAGCATCCCTGTGCTTAAACGTTGGGGTGGGGGGGCGGTTTAACTAAAGCTAATCAAACAAGCTTTAGTTAAAACATACCTGCTGCCATTTTTAAGTGCAAGTATGCTCATACACAAGACCCTCCAGGTCTTTTAATTAGAGCGGCCCTTGGAGCCACTCTAATTAAAGAGCCCCCTGCCCCCAATTCCCATGTGTATAAATGCCCATAGGGGCATTCAACAGGGTTGTTAAACTCATCTGGTTGCATGGGACAGATGAGAGGTGTGGGGCCAGTCTATAGGCTGGATTAAGCCCAAAGACTATTTGCCGAATCCAGTTTGCAGAACTGGTCCAGTATGGTCACCAGCTGCAGCCTCATACATGGCATACAGCATGCACTGGCCCCACCCCTGCACACAATACATGACAAGTGCCTTGAACCAGCCCCCCATGCCATACACTACATTAAGCATGTGGAGCCAGTTTGAGGTGTGTCCTGTGTATGGCACCCATTCCAGGCTGGCCCTGAATGTTGGATTTGGCACATGGGGCTAGTCTGATCCAGACCAGCCCTGGATCTAACCTGCAGGGCCAGTCTGGCATAGGTACAACATGCAGTGCATACCCCAGAATAGCCCCACGTGCTGTGTGTAGTACATGCTACCTCCAGCCCCACTGGCCACACAACACACAGGGCCATTCTGGGGTTCATACTTCATATGATGCCTGTGCTGGACTGGCCCACACTCTGGATCCAGCACAGATGGCCAATCTGCGGGCCCAATCCAAACTGGACTAGATCCAGTACACAGAGCAGGTCTGGCACAGGTACCATATGCAGCATATACCCCAGACTGGCCCTGTGCCATGTACAGCACATAAGCCAGCTCTAGCCCCCATGCCACGTGCACGCTGCTTATCCAACAGCCCATGTCTGAGGGATGCTAGCATAAACATTGTCTCTAAGTACTGATTTCATAATCACTTTGATGGGCCAAAATTAGCAATGAGAATTCCATATAATTTCTTAAAGAAGCCACCCCTTCCTCTTAGTGACAGATTGCCAGATGATGGTATTGTCAGCTTGTTGACACGCATTATTGGATGCAGTGTCAGAAACTGAGCTATGCTTTCTGTTCCCCTTCCACTTTCAGTCTGAGAAGTGTGAGTCAATGGGGTTAATAATCCTGCTCAAGTTTAATACCCTGAGACATTTAAAGGTGTCATCATTTTCCTATGTTCAGGTAATTTTAATGTTGAAATATTTATTAATGATTTTCAGGGAGAGTGAGTGGTTTGAAGACTCTTCAGTATTTCAGTGCTCACCTTAAGCCATTTCAGTCTATTTAAGATTTTCACCCCTTTTTGAAAATGGGTTCCTCCTGTCCCTGTCCCTCTGGATGCCCAAAAGTATTTAGTGAGTTTTGAAAATCTCATTCCAGAACAGTGCTTTGTTGTACTTTTTTAGATCCAGTGACCTATATTCAGCCCATTCTCTTCTGCCACCATACAGGAAAGGCCTAGATGGTCTATGAAATTAGCAAAGGCTAGTGTGCCTTTTACCTCTGGGATGTTGATTTGAATCTTTCTCAGTGCATGAATGACTCAAAGCTATCCATTGGTGGCTAAATGTGAAGTGGTTTAGCAATCTGAGCCAAGTTCCCAAAGAACAGTTACACAAAACTAACACCATCATCCCAGCTGGTACTTGTTGGCACCTTTGCAGAAGGACTTTCAATGGAATAGACTGACCCCACCAGCTCAGGTTTGAGCCAAATTGGCGTACATGGTATAACAGGGGACAAAAGCGCTGTTATTAAGGAAACAGGGATTGACTGGAGAAGACCATGGGGCTCTGTTAGAGCAGGATTTTTTTGGTGCAGAGAAGCCAGCACTTGGACATGGGGAACTCAGTAACAGAAAAGTATAAGGGGCTTAGCCCCAGACCAAGATCCAGGGAGGTGATACTTCCCCTCTATATGGCATTGGTCAGGCCATAGTTGGAGTACTGCATCCAGTTCTGGGTGCTGTACTTCAAGAGGGACATGGATAACCTTGAGAGGGTCCAGAGGAGGGCACGTGTATGTTTGTATGCAGGTAAGGCCCTTCGAGGAGAGACTGAGGGACCTGAATCTCTTCAGTCTCCACAAGACAAGGCTGAGAAGGATCTTGTGGCCGTTTACAGATTCATCGGGGTGGGGGGGGGTGAGGGAGGGGGGCAGCAAGAAACAGAAGATGCTCTATTTACCAGGGCACCCCTTGGAATAACCAGAAATGATGGCCACAAACTGACAGAGAGCAAATTTAGGTTGGACATCGGGGAGAACTTTACAGTAAGGGTTGCCAGAATCTGGAATGGGCTTCCAAGGGAGGTGATGCTCTCCCCTACCTTGGGGGTCTTCAAGAGGAGACTGGACAAGCACCTGGCTGGGGTCA
>NW_005842505.1:1164319-1165127 GCF_000455745.1 Alligator sinensis
TCTTTCCTGCCCAGGGCAAGGAATCAGAATGATCTATTGAGGTCCCTTCCGACCTTAATAACTAAGAAACTGTAAGATGAGAAAATCCCTGTAATAAGGGAGGGTGGGGAACCACTGAAGCAGGACCCCTGCTAGTAGGCTGCCATGAAAAGCTATCTAGCCTCAGGGGAATCTCTGAGTACTTCCAGCTGGTGCAAAGAACAGCAGAGTTAGTTGGGACAGCTCCAGAGTTGTGGACTCACCTTTAGTAACTGGCAGAAGACTGTGGAAACTGCTGCAGACTTGAGAAGCTGCACTTGTACGTGAGCAGTGAAATAGAGATCAGCTAACCAGTAGAGGCAGGGCTGGGGCAGCATATAAAGCTTCTCCAGGAGGAAAGGAGAGCAGTGATGCCCTGGATGTCAGAGGAGAAGGAGCTCTCTCTGGCTAAGTGAATAACCTTCTAAGGAAGGTTAGGGTTGCAACACTTAGTGGAATGAATTTGCCCTCTCCCAGCTCTTGTGTGCTTGGCTGGGCTATACATAATTTTTTCCTTCCTTTCTGCCTTCCTTCCACTTTGGACCAGGCTCACTTGGAGCTGTGTGGGGCGATCCTGAGTGTAAGACTCCCCGGCTTCCTACCTCTTTTCTTTCTTCACTCCACCTGTCTAAAGGTCTCTAGCTTCTGTTTATCTTGCTTTCTGATACTTTTTTCGCATTTTTTGTAGCTTTTTCTCCCCCCTTTCTCTTTCCTCTCTCTCCCTTCCCCCCTTGCTTCTGGTTTCTTTGTGAGTTGCTTCTCGCCGCCTTCTTTCTTACTGTCTCTTTTC
>NW_005842505.1:1165611-1167059 GCF_000455745.1 Alligator sinensis
CGGAGCTGGAGGCTGCTCTGCTGGCCGCTGGCAGCGACGCAGCACTGAGCGAGAGCCTCTGGTTCTGCAGGAAATGCCTGTGCAACTTGGCAGAGAGCACGGCCCACAGCACGAGGATCCGCGCCCACTGCCAGGAGCTGGTGGAAACTGACGCCCCAACCCACTTCTTTTTCAACCTGGAGCGGCAGAGGGCAGCGAGCAAAGTCTTGGATCATCTCAAGACTCTTGAGGGCCGGGTAATTACAGAGCCGGGCGAAATATGTGAACATGCCTTCACCTTCTATCGTGACCTGTTTGCTGCCGAGCCGTCGTGCCCTGAGGCCACACGGGAACTCCACAAGGGCCTACCACGTCTCAATGCCCTGGAGGCCGGCGAGCTTGAGCGGGACTTGTCCCTGGAAGAGCTGACAGCCGCCACGGCTGGCCTTGCCTCCGGCAAAGCCCCGGGCCTCGATGGGTTGCCTGCCGAGTTTTACAAGACCTTTTGGCCCCTCCTCGGCCCCAGTCTCCTGCACGTTTTCCAGGAGAACCTCGCTGACAAGGTCTTGCCAATCAGCTGCCGCCGAGCGGTGCTGACCCTGCTGCCCAAGAAGGGAGACCTTGGCTACATTAAGAACTGGCGGCTGGTCTCCCTGCTATGTGCAGACTGTAAGATTCTGGCCAAAGCGCTAGCCACCCGCCTCCGCGCAGTCATGGCCTTTCTCACTAGACCCGAGCAGAGCTACTGCATGCCAGGCAGGACCATTCAAGACAACCTGTTCCTGCTGCATGACCTACTCACAGCTAGCGAACTCTTTGGCCTTGAGGTTGGCCTCATCTCTCTGGACCAGGAGATGGCCACGCCTTCGACCGGGTGGGCCATGCCTATCTTTTCCGGACTCTGGAGGCCTTTGGTTTTGGGTCCCTCTTCACTGGGGCCCTCCGGGTCTTGTACCAAGACATTTCCAGCCTGCTCAAGGAGAACGGTGTGCTTTGCGCTTCGTTCCCCGCACGCAGGGGCATTCGTCAGGGGTGTCCATTGTCGGGCATGCTCTACGCCCTGGCCATCGAGCCGCCGCTGCACACGCTGCGCCGCCGCCTGAGTGGTGTGGCCCTGCCATTGGCCACGGGCCCGCCCGCTGGCACTCTGTCAGCATATGCGGATGATGTCACCATCTTCCTCAACACCCAGGAAGACGTGCGGGCCCTGGCAGATTGCCAGCGTGCCTATGAGCGCGCCTCCTCCGCCTGCATCAACTGGGCCAAGAGCGATACTCTGCTGCTTGGCGCATAGACTGGCACCCCCCCCCCGGATTTGCAGGGGGGCCTTATCTGGCACCGTGAGGGCCTCAAGGTCTTGGGTGTGTTCGTGGGGCCACCAACCTTCATGGCGTGCAACTGGGACAGCCTTGAGGAGGGGGTGGAGGCCCATCTGCAACAGTGGCACTGGCGCCTGCCCAGCCTTTCCT
>NW_005842506.1:0-7781 GCF_000455745.1 Alligator sinensis
CCCTCCCTGCTGGTGCAGCCCAGCCCAGCTTTACGGACCTCTGACAGCCTGCACCCCACTTTGGGCCCCACTGGTGCTGGCCCTGAGACATTGGTCCCAAGACATTGGGACGTTGGTCCCAAAATGGTGACAAGGGGGCGGGGTGCCTGTCAAGGGGTGAGGTACCTTTCAAGGGGTGAGGCTACCCATGCGGCCCTCAACAGCCTGCCAAAACTGGGGAAGCGGCCCTCTGCTCAAAATAATTGCCTGCCCCTGGTTTAGATCCGTTATCTGACAAGGGTATACCTTGAGAGGAAACATACAAGAATCATAAACAGTGAAGTAATGCTGGAACTTGAAACCAGATACCAAAAACAGACCACAACTGGTATTGCTTCCTCTGTGGATGGCACAAAAAACCCCACACCACTATTTATTGCAGAAGTGCTCGCTACCATCCTGAATTACAATAACTCTTTGCCAGGACTGGTAACAAAAGGAAAGACTAGAGACCATGTCTAGGCAAGCATGGTTTCCTCAGCTCAACTTCTTTCCTTCCTCTCCCTGCTTATATATTGCAGCACTGGTTGCAGACTGTATCTGAGGTTATCTTGTTTACTGCTAGCAGCGTTCTGTGCGAGTGTGAAGCTCAATGTGAACTAACTGCTAAAGTATTTGCCTGTCATCTCAGGTGCTTTGCAATCTGTGCTAGACTTGTTCTGCCATGGCTATGCTACCAGCAGTAACCAAGGTAGCTGAGAACGACTTATATTTGCTCATGCAAGCTGCAGTGTAGATGTACTTGACAGGATGCTTCGAGTACTTAATAACCTAAGTAGGATTCCTTTCTTTCCACTGTGAAGTTTTCATACTAGAGGGGTCCGCTGTTGCTAGTATTAAGACTAGATTTTAGAAAACATTGTTGCCAGGTCTTCTGATTCGTAAAATTATGAAAACGTCACTGAATGCATTAATTTTGTCTGTGCTAGAGTTGCTTTAAAAAAAATTAATTAATGTTGGTTGATCTTTTTTCCTTCCTTCTTTCGGCAGAGGTTAAAATTTGAAATAGCAGAGGTTATGACAGAAATTAATAACTTGACAAGTGTGGAAGAAAGGTGAGTAATTTTGACACGTCAATTTAGAAATCTGATTCTGGCATAGGTATTCTAGGGAGAACAAATAAAAGATGGTTTGGTTATATTTAACAGCTGAAAACTCCATAAATTTGGCTCAGCATTGAAAAGTCTGTAGTATCAATTCAGAGGTCACTCAGTCTCTCCCTTGCACTTGCAGAGGGATGAACTTTGTGATGGAAAAAGTCTGTTACATCATTAATAATATGATCCTATTAAGCCTAAGTGCTGGAGCCCATATACAGGCCAGTCTGGCATGGGCACCACATTCAGTACATGCCCAGACCAGCTCCACACGCTGTGTGCTGTGCATATCCCAGACCAACCCTATATGTTGTATGCAGCATGCAACTCACACTGGCCTCATGTGACACATATAGTGTGTGCCCCAGATTGGTGTGGCCTCTGGATATGGCATGTCTCTGAAACTGGCCCCCATGCTGTGTACAGCATGTACCAGACTGACTTGATGTGCCACATGCAGCATGTGGGACTAGGGCTGGTGCATGCTGCGTGCCACATACAGGGTCAGTCTGATACTCATAGGCATGGACTGGATAATAGGGCTGCACAGCTGTATCTTTGACATCCCTATATTAAGCTGTTAAAACTTTAAATAATTTAATAACATAATATAGGATGTTTATTATCACTTTTTCAAATAAAATGCCTTTGTTTTGGGATTTTATTTTTTGACCAGAGAAAATTTAAATGTGAAAAATAAATTTACAGATATAAATTTAAAAAATGAAGTTTACAGTGATTGTATTATTAACAGCATCTGGTAATTGCTTTTTTATTCCTTCAAAACAAATAGCAAAACTACCCAGAGAAATAAGCAAATAGCAATGGGAAGGAAGAAATTCAATATGGACCCGAAGAAGGTAGAACATTTTGTATTTGTTACAATTTAAGTTATTCTTGATGGTTATATTTTTTGTAAATGTATTCCAGTTGTTGGTGATAAAGTTACATTTAGTTGTGCATCTGAAAGTTCTCCTAAATTAATCAGGCACCATATTCATTTTGAAGAATTATGAAGCATAGTTAGGTCCCAAATATACTTGTCCATCTTTACAACAATGAGCAGAAAAAAATGATTTTGTCATTTGTCAACTAGGTATAGTGCTCCACTTAAGTAAATGTTTTATGTTTTCTAATTGGAAGTAAATATGGTAATACGGTAAGAGATCAGTCAAAATACTAACTACTAACTGCAAGCATTCCTTAAAGAGACCTGATTATACCTGATGTAGAGGTTTTATATTTATATACTAAACTGCAAAAAAGTTTGTACTCTTTTTCCCCCCCAAATGATTTCAAATCTTATGTTTTTAGTTTATGCTTACAAGTAACTGTTCATACAAACTATTGTATTTGTATATACACGTGCTGTTTGCACATAAATGTATATACATAACCACATATATACATAAATGTTCTTAGTTATTTCTACATTTAGATAGCACCTGTACAAGTAAATTCAGGTTGAAATGTGAACACTTTAAAAATAATTTTTAGCTTACTGTTTCAAGAAATGTATGTTGAAAATGTAGGTTTTAGAGAAACATTGTGGTTTCTTTGCACCAACGTCCATGTCTTCCTTAATCAATGATTTTTTTCCATAGTAATTCGCTGACCTGCTAAATCTCTTCCAGACTTCTTTTCTGATATATTGAAAGAAACCGTTGTTTTAATGTCTGGCTGTTTGGTCTTCATATTCTCTTTTTTTCCTTCCTAATATTTGTCTTTTTCATCTTTCTTGCTTGTGCTTGTGCTTGTGCTTACTGCTTTTTCTTGCCTTTAATAAAATTGAACTATGACTTTGAGGAGGTTATTTATTTATTACATCTCTTCTTTTATTTTTTCCAAAGCTTCCCTACTAAGGTTTATTTTTTCTCTGTTTGTTTCTGGTAAATTTCCTTTGCAGCTGTGTTGAATGCAGTTACATTTTGATGGTTGTTACTTAAGGTCCCCTCTGCTTGTGAAGGTAAAAATGTGATGAGATCTAATGCATGATCCACACATTTGTACATACATGGCAGGAGGTGCACATTAGATCCCATTCTGCCCTATGGTACAGGGGGAGCCCAATCCCAGCCTCTCCCAGCACTGGTAAGAAGCAAGCACCTGTGGCTGGGAGCCCCTCTCACTTGAGAGGCTCCCAGCCATGGGGGTTGCCCCATGTACCCCCAGGGCTAGAGGATCATGGTGGCTGCTATCTCCCAGGTGTGGGGAAGTGTGAAACCCCTGGGCCTGGGGGACTGCGACTTCTACAATCTCTTAGGTTCGGGGGTGCGTGAAACCCCTGGGCCTGGGGGATTGCAACTACTGGCTGCTTGGGTGCTTCTGGGATCTTGAGTCAACAGCTACTGGGGCTGAGAGTCCCTGCAGCTGTGGGACTCCCAGCCCTCCCAGCCCCGGCTGGGCATGGTGCACCACTGTGTCTCGGAGCCCCATCAGCTGACAGGGCTCCCAGCTGCAGGGGAGACCCTGTTGCACGTGCAAATTAAATCTGTACAGCAAATAGCTATAATATTATTACATATTTTTGAGGTCTAACTTGAGAGCTGGTTGGAGCTTTTTATGGCATGATAGTTACTTTGCACACGTAGCTACTTTTAAGGTAATTGCGCAATTAACCAGTTAATTGCATGGTGCCTGTAACATGTAGAGGGGGCCTTAATGTTCAACTGAAGTATTATCTTGAATAACATTTTAATGTATTACTTAGGGTAGTCTCAAGCTGTCATGCTTGTGTGTATGTGTGTGTGCATATGCTACAGCTCTTTATTTAAATTGATTCACCACCATTCTCATTTTCTGAATGTTGTGGGAAGGATTTCTTTTTCTTGGGGTAGCTTATCTTCTTCAGGTGTCCTCTTAGTTGTTTTTCTTACTTTCTAGATTTCTGATTAAATCACAAAATGACTTCAGGTGGCCTTATTACAGTGTTAATTATATTTCATTAGTAGGTGAAATTATTCCTGTATCTAGAAGTCCTGGCTGGGCTACCACATTAACATGGCTTGCATGTAAGAAATGGTTTTACACATTGTTTCCAAACCATATGTAGAACAGTGGTGATCTGCAGGAGCTGCTGGTCCCTTGGAGCTGGCTCATCCTTTCAACTGCTATGTTGAATTAAAATTAGCAAAAAAATACACTGAATATCTTTCTAATATAGGTGTTTTGCTCTTGCTGTTGTTGCAATAAGGATGTTTTTACTAATAAGCGGGAGAAAGGTGCCTGCATGAGTGGGAATGTGGAAAGCAGGATAGTTGTGTGAGTAGCAAGGCCACCCAGTGATCTGTTGAATGTGATTCCTGCTAATCAAAATTTAAAAAAATTGAGAGCTGCAGTTAGGATTGGTACTGTGCAGCTAAAAAGTAGTCTACTGGTGTTACTAATAATACTGAACACATCTATGGATCTGTTTACAGCCTTTATCTCTGTTTGTAGAGTAGTTGCATGGAAGCACTTGGGTTTTGATATTGTTTCATATACTCCAGTTACAGTTGCTATGTATAATAGCTTTCAAACCGGTTTAGCTTTAAAATAGTGTGTACAGTGCTGCATATGTAAAGTTTGTAAAATGCTTTGGATCTTTACGTATGGAAGGCACAATGGAACATAAAGTCATACTTGAAATTCATGGCATGGGGGCTTGAGACATTTCCTGTTGTACTTGAAAAGATCATTTTTCTTGGAAGGGACAAAAGTTTAACTATAAAACTTAAAGCTGAAATGCAAAACTGGTTTCAATAGAGAACACAGAAAATGGAAATAGCTACCATAGAACGATCAAAATAGCTCTTTGTAGTAAATATAAAATGTCCCTGTAACAATGTGTTTTATATGGAGAAAGCAGTCAAGTACTGTTGTCTCCCATTTTAAACTGGTCAGCAGAAGAAATGTAAAGAGATAAAGCCAAGACTGAGAATCATAAGTAGGTTCCAGCCAGGCCATTTGATTCACTTTTTCCAGACACTGCTACTTCCCAGACAGATCTTCTATTCCTGTCTCTCTGCCTATTCTTCATCATTTCTTTTTCTGCTATAAAGGAAAATGGAAATTGTGTCTGTTTTGTAGTGCATTAAGATATCTCTGTTTCCATGGAGAGTAATTAATTTTTGATGGCTAATTTGGCTTTCCAGAAATGGGATATTATTAGCTCTAAGAAACTTTCCTAAGCGTAAAGAAAAAAAGTAGGGTAAATGGGATAGCTTTTTACTATATCAGTTTAATTGTGTACGTTTAAAAATCCATGTTGGAGATAGCACAAGTAGGCTGGAATTAGCTCAGTCATTGCAACTATGTATTCATAATTGTCTGATCCTACTGTACTTGTTTTGTTTAGAATGAAAACAAGAAAGCACAAATTCCTTCAATCTTGTGAAAGGTATTGTTCACAGCTATAAATAATGATAAGAAAGAAAAAAATTAAAATATAGCAATTCCTTCTTAAATTTGCTAAGCCGTGTGTCCTCAGTTGTGCCTCATAGCAATGAGTCCAACAGGCTAGCTGTATAGTGCATCTGGTTTAAATTTGCATCTTTTTAGTTTCATTAAATTTCCTGATCCCTCTCTATACTGTTATTTTATACCTATAAAGTTTTCAACTTCTTCTTACACGAAAGCGTTTCCAAGCCTCTATAATCATTTGCATCACATTTCTTGGAATCATCTCTCTTATTGTTATACTGTGTTTTTTAGATAGGCTGACCAGGACTGAACACAGTCATAGATGCATTAAAAGAAGAAAATTCTAAGAATGCTTAAGAAAGGGAATCTGAGGCTCTGCTGCTGACAAGCAATGTCTCTCTATAAATATCAGTGAAAGAAATAGATCCATTTTCAGAGTGGTCATTGTTTCAGAGTGAAGCACAGCTATTACTACAACAGGATAAATTTGTATTTTTCTTTGCAGCAATCCTGGCTGACTCTGGAAGTTTTTCAGATGGTGAAACTATTTTGAGAGTTGTCAGCCAGGCTAAAAAAAACCTTTGGGACTGATACCATGACAATAGGTTTACTCTATTAAAGCCTACAATACACAAGATTGAAGGAATTTGTGCTTTCTTGTTTGCATTCTAAACAAACAGTCAGCAAGCGCAACTTCCTTGCAAGGCAGGTAATTCATTCATTGTAAAAACAAACAGAAGTCAATCAATCTTATGAATATTTTAATATTTTGTGTAATGGCTTAGAGACTGGAAGCCCAGATTAGAAGTAGGGTTGCCCTGTTTCTCCGTGAGTGATCTTACTGGGCCAAGAAAACCCACTGAAATAAGGCTAAGTGCAGACATTTGCTGGAGTTAGAGGGAGGTTAATTTGCATTAAAAATGGCCACCTGATCTTGGTTGGCCCCCAATGCGGACATTTAAACCCAGTCTCAGTGATCAGAAATCAATCTAAACCTGTGATGCTACAAAATTTCCATGTACATAGACCACTCTAAAAATGGCAGAACCCAGTCTAAGATAGTCTTAGATCGGTGTACACTAAATGGATCTAGGATTAAGGATTGTGGACTAAATGGATCTAGAATTAAGAACTGTGCCTGCTTCCTGCCCTCCCCCGCAGTCACTGCCTGCCTCCCCATCCCCCTGATCACTCCCACAGATCTCACCTACCCTCCCCCACCATCCCTCTGCAGATCCCACTTGCCCCCCAATCCCCACATGGACCCTGATTTTCCTCCCCACCCCAGTCCGCTTGTCCACCCTATCGCTGCTCTGCTAGTTCCCCTATCCTGACTTTCCTTAGATCGGGTGGCCATTTTTAATGTGATTTAACCTCTCCCTAACTCCCCTGAATGTCTGCACTTAGCCACAGTATCGTCTTCTCTCTTCTTCCCATTTCCCACAAGAATGATGGAAGTTTCATAGATTTCATAGACATTAGGGCTGGAAGGGACCTCGGAAGATCATCGAGTCCAGCCCCCTGCCCAAAGGGCAGGAAGTCAGCTGGGGTCATAGGATCCCAGCAAGATGAGCATCCAGTTTCATCTTGAAGGTGTTCAATGAAGGCGCTTGAACCACCTCCGGTGGCAGGCTGTTCCAGACCTTGGGGACTCGGACAGTAAAGAAATTTTTCCTTATGTCCAGCCTGAAACGATCTTGAAGTAGTTTGTGACCATTCAACCTCGTCATCCCTTGGGGCGCTCTGGTGAACAAACGTTCCCCCAGATACTGGTGGTCACCCCTGATAAACTTATAGGTGGCCATCAGATCACCCCTGAGCCTGTGCTTTTCCAGGCTAAAGAGCCCCAGGGCTCTCAGCCTCTCATCGTAGGGTCTGCTTCCCTGACCTCTGATCATGTGCGTGGCTCTTCTCTGGACTCTCTCAAGCTTCTCCACATCCTTTTTGAATTGTGGAGCCCAAAACTGGACACAGTACTCCAGCTGCGGCCTCACTAAGGCCGAGTACAGGGGGAGAATGACGTCCCGGGATTTGCTTGAGAAGCATCTATGGATGCAAGCCAGCGTTTTGGTCACTTTACTAGCCGCCGCATCGCATTGCAGGCTCATGTTCATCTGGTGGTCAATGATGACCCCCAAGTCTCTTTCTTCCATAGTGCTAGCCAACATAGCACTGCTGAGTCTATAAGGATGCTGCGGGTTTTTTTTCCCAAGGTGGAGAACCTTGCATTTATCGGCATTGAAC
>NW_005842506.1:9634-16739 GCF_000455745.1 Alligator sinensis
CACAGATTTTACCAGGGCTGGGGCAGGGGTGGGCTCCCTGAAGCGCCGTGATCTGCTGGCTTTGCAAGGATTGCTCAGCGGGCCAGCAGTGGCAGTAGTCCCCCCGTCCCCCAGCGGGCTTAGTTTAAAGCCCGGTGGAGCAGGTCAGCCAGTCTGGCTGAGAAGAGCCTCCTCCCTAAGGGAGAGAGGTGGAGGCCATCTCTTCCCAGCAGCTCGCTGCCTCTCTCACCAAAAAACGGGCTGTGGTCATGAAAGCCAAAGCCTTCCCAACGACACCAGCGCCACAGTCTTTGGTTGACCACATGGATCCTCCTGTCCCTTCTCAGCCCATAGCCTGAGACTGGGAGGATCGACGAGAACACTACCTGTGCCCCCAGACCCTTTAGCCTCGCTCCCAAATCCCTGTAGTGCCTCATGACCTGGCTGGGAGTGCTCCGAGCAGTGTCATTGGTGCCCACATGAATAAGGAACATGGGATAGTGGTCTGTGGGTTTGAGGAGCTTTGGGATCCTCTCCGCAATGTCCTGGATGCGGGCCCCTGGGAAGCAGTAGACTTCCCGGGCTAAGGGGTCGGGGTGGCAGATTGCCCCCTCAGTCCCCCTCAGGAAGGAGTCTCCCACAACAAACACCTTACGTTTTGTCTTGGGGAGAGCAGTTTTCAGAGTCTGAATGAAATAATAAATAATTTTTGTTTATAGAAGTGGGGGTGTGGTTCTTTTAGTTCTAAAAATATTGACTGTAACCCAGGGACCTGCTTTTAATAGCAAAGACTTCAGAGTAATTTAGTGAACTTTTCTGCATATGGGTAATCCAGGACATTAAGGTTGTATGTAATTTATTTTTTAATTTCTCCCCAAATACTTTTACAGAATTGCTAGCAGTAACTGGAAATTAATAACTTTTAGAAAAAACTGACCTGTGTTTGGGAATTGATGACATCAAAAATAGCATTTATCCTACACTTTGACTTCTCCCATCCTAAAACATTTCTTGAAAGGTTCTTTCCTCATTTCCTTGCAAAAAACTTTTTTGCTTTCCTAGAGTTTGCATTTATGAGGTTAATTAATTCACGACAGGACATAGCTCTGATCAGAAGCCCATTGAGTTAAATGAAAAGACTCCCTTTGCTTTCACTGAGCTTTGGATCAGGCTCTGTAACAGAACCTATTTGACAAGTTTTGTATAACCAGGGGTGTCAAACTCAGCAACACTGCAGGCTGGGTGAGTGGCACAGGGTCAGTCCACAGGCTGGATTGGGCCCATGGACTTACTCTTGCCCCCCTCATCCCCTGCATAATAGATTCAGTACATGTGGCACCCACTCTGGGACCTGCACAGCATACGGTGCCTGGTACAGCATCTGCAGTACACACGACATTTGCCTTGGCTAGACTGGGACCTGCACCACCTGTGGCACCTCTGTTTTTCCCCCCCCCTGCAACTGGAGCAGGCTGTATGTGTGCTGTGTGTCTTGGGGTAGGTGCTGTGTGTGATGCGGGTCCTAGAGTAGGCACTGCATGTAGTCCAAACCAGACAGGGCAGGTGCCATGTGTAGTGCAGCTTCTAGACCTCCAGGAGTGGGCACCATGTATGGCACACATTCTGAGGCCCTGCACTCAGACCCAGGGGCAGCGTTGTGAGGGGAGGGGAGTGCTGCAGGTGTTGGGGTTCACAGGGCAAATCTGGCCTTTGGTCTATGTCTTTGACACCCCTGGTATAAGCAATGACAAATAAACTATGAAGCCAAAGCCATCATCTCCCATAACAAGTTTCAGTACATTTTAAACATAATTTGTACTGTGAGTAATGACTGTGTATTTGGGCGTGGTATTGCATTTATCTTGCATTATTATGTACCATGGTGGTAATTACGTTATCCTTGCATGCCAGTCTTTATTATGTGATTTCACAGATTATGACCTCTTCTAGACATTGATGTAGTAATATGAACAAATTCACTTAGCTTCTTTTACACGCTAACTCTCTCCCAGAGACTAATACAGAATCAAGACTAAAACAGAATAGTTATTTATTAAACAATTTTCTGCATTTGAGGAACTTCAGTTGCCACCAGTTATTTCCACCTTAAAGAGTTAATTTCCAGATAAAAATAAAAATGAATACTAAAAATTGCTTTCCTGGCTGATAAAATTGTTCTTAGTTTCATTACCTAATGAAACTATTAATGATTTTTCCTTCTACAGACTAAATTAACGTAGAATTATATACTATGTATATCTCTATATGAATTTCCAAATGTCCCAAAAATATTTAGATAAATGCTTGTGAAAGGAAACTTACGGTATTTTCCTCTTAAATGTCTTTCTCTAGGGAATCCAGTTCCTGATAGAAAATGACCTTCTGCAGAACACTCCAGAGGACATTGCACAGTTCCTTTATAAAGGGGAAGGACTAAATAAAACTGTAATTGGAGATTACCTTGGTGAAAGGTAAACTGAGACAAATGCAACTTTTTCTTTTTCTTTTTCTTATTATAAGGTAGTGTGCTTGTGTGGAGAGTTATACTTTATATCAGTATCACTTTCTCGTTCACTGGCTTTGTGAGCTGCATTCTATGCTGAGGAATATACATTTCATGTTCATCTGTAAAGAGATGTCTCATCTGAGGCTGTCTTAATTGATCCCAGTCAAAACCCAGGACAAAACGAGCAGCGCAGACCATTGCACATGTAGCCTTTCCAAGCTGCATTGCTGTTTAGTGGTCAGGGGGCAAAAACATGGTGGGTTTAACCCCGGTTGGATTGTCCAAAACTAAGACTTACATAAAAGCAGACAGGAGACAATCATCCTCACACATACACACTCATGCACACATACTTCACAGGTAAAGTGGGATGTGGGCTTTTATGTCTGTAGAGTCCTCTTGGCTCTGGATTTAGGGTCCAGATATCTTGTTCGGGGCAGGGGGACCCACCCTCAGACTGACCATGACCTTTTCATTTGATAATAGGCAAATTTATTGATACACAGTGATAACAGAAAAAAGCAATACAAACAGTCAAGCAATTCTGTATAGCTACCAAATCCTAGGGCTATCATCAGTGTCAAAGTACATCTGATTAGGATGCAGTCTTCACTCTGAGGCTCATTCTCTTAGGTGTCAGATGTCAGTAGTCTGAAGGTGGGATGCCAAGGCTGCCGCCGCCGCACCGCACGCCCCCCCCGGGTGCATGAGGTGGGCTGATTGCATGCCCTTGGTCCATGGTGGCCTTGGGGACCCTTCCCGGGGGATGGAAATGGGGATGGGGATGGGGGGACCCCTCTCAGGGAGAAGGAGGAGGAGGGACCCGGGTAGAATGAGACAAAGGGAGGGACCGAAAGGAAGAGAAGGAGGGACGCTTTGTTAGTCTCAAGTCTCTGCTTTTGTATTTTCCTTCCCCCTTGATGACTCCTGATGACTCTTCATCTGTGGCTATATCTGGTTAGTTGTTTCTTTGTGGTCATATGTCCATGTAGCCTTCCGGGCCTTCTCTTAATTTGGTCTGTTCCCCCAGAACCAAGACTCAGCCCCTCCTCTGCTCTGGGGCCTTGTAGCTGGTGTCACTTATCTCATGTTATGGGTAGTATGGTACATACTTCCTTGGTTCCCAGGCTTTGTATCCCTGTTGTGTTAGACAACCTGTCTGCCTTGAAGGCTGTGATCTCGTGTCATGGGATGCTCCCTCAGTTTTCAGGCTGTGTCTATCTGTTGGCCTTGTCCTACTAGACAACCTATCTGTTTCCAGGGCTGTGATACAGTTTCAGTGTGAGACCCAAGCTCTAGAAATCAGTTAACCCCTGCTGACCGTCTTGAACCCTTATAATGCATATAGCTATACATATAAGCCAGTTCCCAAAGAACAGACCTTTAAATGCCATTTCCAAGCCAACAGTCCCAGAATAAAAGGCTTTGTCTCAGGAGATATTGACATCTGTTTTTAAATCAGGGAGAGCTCACAGCCTGGTGGGCTTTTCCCTGGAATGGCTGGCAATTCACTTAAATGAACCTCTTCTAACTTGCAGGTTTACACAGCAGTGTCCTGGGAAAAAAGTGTTAGCATACTTCACAGGTACTTGAAGAGGGATAATGGACTGGTAGGATACTGGAACAAAAGGTTTCCTTCTGGGAGAAATATAATGTCTGCTTACACCTGAAAGTTATGCCCTCATAAATGAGAGACCTTGAAAAATATGGATGCCTTTTGACAGTATAATTCATTGCCAGCTTATCATAGTTCATGACTTTGAAAAATATCAGTTAGTCTTTACTTGGTTCTAGTGCAAGATATAGTACCACACAGTTTTTGAAGGTTTCAGAATCATATTTGAACAGTCTTCTGATGTGATGCCCTTCCCAGACAATAAATGATTCATGGGGTTAATAACCAGATAATGAAAAAATTGCTTATCATTAAAAAGGATAGTGCCTAGCCTAATGGTAGTGAGCTGTTTTTATTTAGCATTATCATCTTCCCTGCACACAGACATCCCATTAACATTAATGGATGTTAAGTAGGTATCTCAAGTGGAGAATGCACCTTAGCTTCTATCACAGACAGCACAATAAATATGTAGGTTTATTATAGTAATGCACTCCAGAAATTGTTTTTTAAAATAATACATCACAACAAAATGGAATCACTGTTAAAAATTGTAAACTAAGTTTTGGTTCTGTTTTCCCTTTTTATTGAAAAAGCTACACACATGGGCTAGAGATAGCAGTTACTCATAAACCAGTTTAAGTGAGCAGAAACTAGTTAAACCTGTAACAGAACAGAAGTTCAGTGCACATAAACCAGTTTCAAAATGGCCAAAATCAGTTTGAGATAAATCTGGTTGAATGAATGAGGTCAAACCAGTTTTTGGAACTTCTGTCCCAGACCCGTTCCTGGTTTAAGTTAAACCGGACAGCATCCTGACATGCTTTGCAGCCCTGGGCTGGTCTGTGCTCTCTGCTCCAGCAGAGCAGAGCTGGCCCTGCCCCTCTGCTCCCCAGCCAGGGCAGCGGAGGGGACATGGCCAGATGCTGGTCACCCTGAGGCAAAGGGAGCAGGGAAGAGGTTTATTCTCCTCTCCCTGCCCTGTCCCACCAGCATGGACCCAGCCAGGGTCTGCCAGGTAGGTGTGCTGCAGAACCGTCCCTGCCAGGCATTTTGCCCCTTTCGCTGCTCTAGCGGCAGGGGCCATGGCCAGCCCCGGTAGAAGTGAAGTTAGCAGAGACTGGGGGTTTAATTTCCCCCTCTTCCCCCTGTTCTAGTGTCCAGCTGGGTCTGCCTGGCTGGGGTGGAGCAACCCGTGTTAGGGTTCCTTGCCTCTTGCTGCTGCAGGGCAGGGGCGGGGACATGGCCCCCTGAGACAAAGGGGGCAGGGAGGGGATTTATTCCCCCACACACACCTCTCCACCCAGCTCTGCCTGGCCGGGGCAGAGCAGCCCCTGTCAGGCATTTTCCCACCCCCTCATTGCCGCTGGAGCAGCAGCCAGCCTTGGCAGTAGCTTAAAGCGGTTTGGCCAGGGAGAGGGTTTAATTACCTGGCTGTGTCCCACCGGCATGGACCTGAGCTGGGGTCTGCCTAGCTGGGGTACAGCAGCACATATTGAAGTCGCTCCCCCATTGCTGCTGCAGCAGCAGGGGTAGAGGCATGGCCAGAGACTGGCCAGCATGGTTGTCTGAGGCAAAGGGGGCTGGGAGGGGATTTATTTCCTTGTTTGTCCTCTCTTCCCCAGGGGGAATGGAGCCGGGGCCTGCCAGCTCCAACCAGCACCTCCGCTGCTCGCTCCATGCATGGGGCAAGCAGAGGAATAAGCCCCCTTTGTGCCTCCTTTGCCAGATGGTGGAAGGAGTGGGGAACAAACCTCCTGCTCCTGCCGCTGGAGCGGCGAGGGACCCTGATGGGGCTGCAGCCCCTGTGATGGTGTCTTGGGGAGCACAAGCCTCTAACTGGTGGGGGGGGCTGCACTGCCACAGACTGTGCAGGGCAAGCGGCAGCGGTGCTGCTAGTGAGTCTTGGGGGGGCTGTGGCCACCCAAAAATTTGGCTTAGCCCATGTAGCCACCCCTTCAAGCCCCACCGCCTCTTGCCCTGCTCAGGCTGTGGCTGCTCTGCCTGCTCCACTCCAGCGCATAGCACAGCCCCCCTCTGCTGGGAAGAGACTTTTGCTTCCAGGACACCTCCACCCCATTGTCAGTCCAGCAGCAGGGGTGGGGGACGTGGCCAGACACCGGCCAGCATGGCCCCCTGAGGGGAAGGGGGCAGGGAGGGGTTTATTCTATCTTCTGCCCCTCTCCCCATGGGGGATCCCAGCTGGGGTCTGCCTGGCTGAGTGTGAGTGGCAGATGCTGTGGCTGGGGATGGCAGACCCTGGCTGCATTCCCCTGGGGTGAGAGGGGATGGAGGGGGGAATAAACCCCCTCCCTGCATCCTTCCTGTCAGAGGGCCATGCTCCCACCCCTGCTGCTGGACCAGTGAGGGGGGGATGGTGTCCCAGGGAGTGCAAGCCACTTCCCAGCAGGTGTGGGGGGGGGATGGAGGGGGACTGTGCTGTGGGCTGGAGCGGGGCAGGCTAGAGCGGGGCTGTGCTGCAGCAGAAGTGGTGGCAGGGCTTGGAGGGGTGGCTATGGGAGCTAAGCTGAATTTTGGAGTGGCCTTAGACCCCCATGGTCCTCCTAGTACCGCTGTTGCTTGCCCCCTGCAGACTGTGGCAGCTTTGCCCACTTGGCTCCTGCCTGCAGTGCAGCCCCCGCACTGAGAACAGGCTTGTGCTCCCCAGGACACCATGATAGGGGCTCCTGTCCTCCCTTGTTGCTCAGTGGCAGTGGCAGGGGTGGGGGCGTGGCCAGATGCTGAGGTTTATTCCCCCTCCTTTCCCCCTTCGCCTCAGGGGGCCATACTGGATGGGTTTATTCCCCCTCCCTCCCCGAGAACCCCAGTCTGCTGGGCTGGGGCAAGCAGCAAAGGTGGTGGCCGGGACTGGCAGACTGACTGCGGTTCCCCAGTGGGAGAGGGGACAGAGGGAGGAATAAACCCCCTTCCTGTCTCCTTCGCCTTAAGGAGGCCATACCGGCTGGCATCTAGCCACAGCCCAGGCAGCGGCATCAGGGGAGCCC
>NW_005842506.1:16770-43275 GCF_000455745.1 Alligator sinensis
GCAGTGGCATCAGGAAAGCCATAGGCGCAGCATAGCCCCATGTACCAGGCATAGGGCACTACCCCAATGGCTTCCCTGCCGCCATTTGCCTGCCCAGCAGCTGACCAAAGTTTGGCAGTGTGGGCAGCACCTACCAGTATGGCCAGGGCATGCCCCCTGACAGTGATGGTGGTGGAGAAGCCCCAGGGGTAGCGCCTGGTGCCTGGCACACGGGGCTGTGCTGCGCCGCTGCTGGGTCCAAATCAGTTCAGTCTACGCAGGTTAGACTAACCTGCAAAGACTGAATCAATTCAAGCTTTGGCTTTTTGAATGTGTGTCCCTAGCCATAGACAAAAACTGTGGCTTTTTCCTGGCTCAGATGCCAGTCCTCACTTTGGCACCACTCCCATAAACTGACAGACTCTGGCATATCCCCTTTGAGTTCATCTGTAATCTGCTTGCAGGATTAGAGGTTTTGCTTGTGGCTGTGTTTCCCTTTGGAGTTAATGAAAGATTCTTCCCCGCGGCAACATGGTGCGCATTATATTAAAATTTACAAAGCTTTCATAAATGCAGGAGAATTTGATCTCTGAGAATCATTAGACTTTATTTTGGATATTTCAACTAGCAGTAATACAAACACAGACTTTTTATGAATAGCTATGTGTTCACTGTATCTTCATTGTCTATAATGGCATAACTGTGATGGAGTTTATGTAAAGAAGGCCATGTTTATTTTTAAGAGAAGTTTATTATTCTGATCATTTTCTCAGGGCCAAATCCTGGAAATAGTCCTTATTAACACATTGACTTCCACTGAAGTCAGCATTGACTTTTTGCATGAGTAAGCATTTGCAGTTCCCATCCACATTCTGAAAATCTTGTTTTAATATTTCAACATCTTGGCTTGTCCGTTTTAAAGTAATTAAAAGATATAGGTTAAATTTCAAGCATTAGTTGTAACAGAGCTAAGCTGTAACTTGTATCAGTAGTAGCGCTAGGGCTAGGTGAGGGGAGTTGTGAGCCGCAAGCACTAAGGAGGGTGGGGGTGCCAGAATGAGGCGGGGGAGGCGGGGCTGGAGATGGGCCCCCACATGGGGCTGGGGCACAAATCATCTTGTCAGCTTCACTTTCCCTCCTCCATGGGAGATGCTGCTGCTGTTGCTGGGGAGGTGCCCAGCCAACAGCTACTGGTTTAACTCTGTCATAGCTGCTGCTGGATTAAGGCTTTTACAGTCTCATCCTACATACAGTTTTGCAGCGCCTGTGAGAATGTTAACTCCATAGCTGTTGGGGACTGAGGCTGATGAGGGGAGTCCTGTCTTGCTCCAAGAGGCTAGAGCCTACAGCCCCATGCTGAGTATGCCTCTGGGTGAGCCCAGGCTGTGGCAGATAAAACTCTGCCCACCCTCCACAATAAAGGTCAAATTATGACCAGGAATTAATACTGAAGTCCATAGTGACAAGCAAAATGTTAGGAGAACTGAAAATACAAAGATATTGCTGCATGGCTGGAATTTAGCCACAAAATAGCCAGCTTAAAGTACAATTGAAGTGAAAAAGAAAATTTTAAAAGCATGTTCATTTACATATCTGCCTTCTCAGTGCAAGTCTTATCTGTTTTCATTACTGTTGTGCACTGTGCTTGTGTGAGTGCTGCTATTTCAGTATAGCTATGGGAAAACGAAGTGGATGTTAATCTTCCTTTTGCCTCATAACTAGAAGTGTTGCCTGTGACAGAATCTCTTTATTGGTGAAGAAATAAATACTACAGCTTGATTTTTAGAATATGGATGGAGGTTTCAGAGCTGTCAGGTTTGGATGAAGAAGCCAAGTTGAAGAAGCCTGGAAGTAATCTTTTGAATTGTTAGTTTCCTATGATCCTGTAGACACTTATTCATGTGAATTGTCATGCTGTCTTATATAAAAATAAGAAGGTTTTTAGCAGCATGAGACCCTGAAAGAAAAAATCCATTATGAAATTGCATATTTTAAGTTGGTTTTTCTGCTGCTGTGACTGCACTATAAGTGGCAGCATTTCATGATTAGTACTATGCAAATGTCAAGTCAAGTCTGTGGAAGAGATGTAACCATCTTTAGCAAGGTACTGTATCTAGTATCCAAAGATTCTGAAAACAATTTCTTAATGTTCCTTCCAGTAATGAGATTTTGTATGCATTCTAATAATATAGCTATTACACAAGTACACAAGTCAAAATATCCAATTTATTTGGAGCATAATTTGGTAAAATTCAAATAAAAAGACTGACCTGTATTATAATGTTACAACAGTTTTTATCTGTATAAATCACACTGATAGTAACAATGAAAATAAAAGAACAGATATATATGCAACCAAACACGCCATGAACAGAAAGGGGGAGTACATTTTGTCGATTAAAGGTTCCTTTTATGTGGATAAATTTTTGCTTGGCCTCCAAACCTTAGTATAGCTGATGTATTACAGTTCTAAAACTTGTCCAAAACTACAGAAGTACTAAACAAACAGAAAAGCCTAGCTTTAGAATATAAGGAAATATATTCTAAATTGCTCCATGTTTATACCTTTATAAACAAGACCACTATTTAATTGTTAATACAAAAGTAGCCCCACTGAGTGCCTTTTTAATTAAGCTATTATATTAGTTTACTTTATATAGGGGCACTGAAATATAGCTGCCCTGGTATTTTGTGTGTTGTTCAACTTGGTATGAATCACTTTTTCTCCCTTTGGCAGGGCTCATATGGTGTTTAAAATAACTTCCTAAATAATGACTAGTTTGCTTTTAAAGTATGTAAATGAATGTGAGGTTTGTTGTGTTCAGTCAGTCAGTGACATAGCAGACAACTCTGTAACACCAGCTTGTTGATAGGTTGAGGTTGATCTACAACATTTTACTACAGTGATGTGTCCACAGCACACCCTGAGAATCATAAACCTTCATGATTCTAGTATAACTGTCTCTGGTGGTTGTGAGAGTAAAACATGGACATAGAGATGTAGTTAGCCATGTTAGTCTGAAGTCAAGTAGAAGGCAGGGCAGATCTATACCATATAGATGAACCAAGGTAGGTATTACAAGCTTTTGGAGGCTGAGGCTTGCTTTATCAGATGCTGTGAAGGACACGCACAAAGCAGTGTATAAGGAGAGAGAAATTGGAATAGAAAATTCAGGGTGAGGAGAGAGAGAAAGAGGGGAATGTAGGGGGTAGGGACAGTGCTGGAAGAGGGAAACAAACAGTAAACCTACAGGAACAGTCACAAAAGCTAATGTAGGCAATGGGATAATATTCCATAGTCCCTGTTTAAATCTTATTAACACAATCCAGTCTTTAGATAGTATCTTGTTCTGCAGTGGTCCATTCAAATCAGTTTCTAAAGGCTTGCTGCCTAAGAACAGTCATATTCAGATTAGCAATAGAGAAAAACAGAAAATTTAAAGCCTATATAGTTTTTTTTTTAAGTTATACATTCAGTGTAGTGATTGCTAAGACTGGAATAAGAACACGATGCAATTTAAGTTGCTTTTTTCTTTTTCCAACCTGTTTCTTTTCTGGTCTGTACTTTGGTTGCAGGGTTCCCTGATAGCTATGGACCTACCAAAATCGCAAAATCCAACATTGCCCACAAAAGAGGGCAATGTATACAAAATACACAAAAAGAAAAGAAAAGAAAAGAAAATATTGGCTCCCCAGAGGGAGCCAGCAATCTGTGCGGCCCTGCAGTCCGATAGCGCAGCTCATCAGGGGTGAGGGGGAAGGGAGAGAGGGAGGGGCTGCTGGCAAACAGGGGAGCCCAAGAAGGCTGCCACCTCTGTCCCTCACCACTAATTGGCTGTAAGGGCTGCATGTCATGTGGGCTCAACCCTCTCCACCAATCAGCAGTGAGGGGCAGGGCTGCATGATGGACAACTCTCACAACCAGTCAGTGGTGAGGGGTGGGGCTGCCAGGGACCCTTGGCAGTCTCGGCCCCATGATCTGCCCACAAAAACATCGGGCTGCCTGTGACTTGGGTAGACCCCTGTTGATAGCTGATATGTGTATAAAAGCCAGTACGTTGCTTTAGCATACTTTATTTCTTTTTTGTGGGAGAAAGAGAAGGGAAAAATATAGTTATCCCCTGGTGAGGTTTTGCCAAGGAAATATCATCGTTGGAAGTTACAAAAGAGCATTTTAGCATAGGTGTATTGCTGAACATATACATGCAGTTGTGCACTTGACAGTATTTACAGTCATTCATCAATTATTTCCTATTTTAAGACAGGTGTAACAATAATAATTATTCTTCAAAAGAAGTGAATCTGTTTCCAGGTGACATAGATAAACAACTTTAAAATCGGTGTAAGCCCATTATGAAAGAAGGCAGCTGCAGCACTTTCTAGTCCTGCCAGATTAACTTTCACTTTGGCAAATGTAGGAGGTGAAATTTGCACAAAATCTTAAAATATCCCCCAAATAAATGCACATTTTGAATATTTTATTCATGATATTGATGAGGAATATTTTACTGATGGTACTAGCCAATTGCCCGTCGTGAATGATGGGGTGTTTCAGGGAGTGTTGACATGGCCCCAAGCCCTGCTTACCCTTCGGGGCCGGCCATGTAAACAGTCCTGCCGCCATTGCCGCCTCCTCCTCCAGCCTCCAGTGTGGCGGCTCCCTCCCCTCTGCCCACCTCTGCCTCCGCCCCCGGAGCAGCAGGGCTCCCACCCCACTGCCTGAGGAGGCAGAGCTCGCGCAGCCAATCACTGCTGGCCCTCTCGGCAGCACATGAACAGTTGCCCAAAAGCATTACAGACAGACAGACTGAGCCCTTTATTATATTAGAATATTTGTCTACTCAGTTTCTTATTTTCTTTCTGTTTTTGGAAAAGTGTGAAACTTGTTAATTGAAGCAGTGTTAACGTTTTGCAATTTGGGATTATAATTCTCTGTTATCGTTTTGTGTGTCTCTCTCATAGAGATGAATTTAATATTAAAGTTCTTCAGGCTTTTGTTGAACTCCATGAGTTCGCTGATCTCAATCTTGTACAAGCCTTAAGGTGAGTGTGTTCTTTTTTTTTTTTGCCTTGGGTAAATGTTTAATTTGATAAAAGTAATTTAGAGTCTGGTGTTGATGGTTTAGTCAATCATCTGATCTTTAACTTAAATTACATAATAAAACATTAATGCTACCACACAAATATTAATGTTTCCTTTCCTTGCTTGTTTACATGCATGCTGCCTTTCTGTTTACTACATTAAATGAATGATTTCATGCAAATACAGAGAGGGCTAGAGCCCATCCTCAGTTCTTTATATGTTATCTCCTTAAATAAATAGTAAACTTTCAGCTTTTATGCAGGTGGCAGCAGGGGGGATAAAATATATAAAGCTTTAATTATTTTGTAACTCTTGTGTAAATCTAGATAATTCTAATGAATAAGGCTGTTTTAGACAGTGCTGTCAAACTTGCAGTCACAAGAGACTCCCTTTCTACAACAGCTACTATTTCTGAAATGTTGAATTGTTAGCGTGGCCTTTACACATTGCAGTGCCACTTGGTATAATATCACAGCAGCTTTGTGCTGACTGAAATTTGGTGATAACTTGAGCTGCCTCAGGATGTGGAGGTTGCCTCTGGATTCTTTGGCTTGTCTGGGATACATTATATTCTTAAAGCCTCTTAACAGCACACATGCATTATTCAGTCCTATTGTGATAGCTTCTAATGTGCAGCCAGGATTGGGCACACCAGTGCTGGCTGCTGTACAAATGAAGGAAGGGTCTATTTACAAAGGTGGCAAATTAAGGGCAGTTGTCACAATTGCAAATGACACTCAAGGTGGCAGAGAGGAAGGTGATGAGAGCAGGAACTCATGATCATGTTGACTAACAATGTTCAGTATTGTTGTACTGCACTAATTCAAAAATGTAAAAGCATCAGAAAAGATGCTTATTTAAAATCATTATCTTTCCATATTGTGTTAACACGCTTGGCAGGCTTGTGCTTTTGCTTGGTTTTTATACCCCTAATTATGCTTTTAAGTAAATGGATGGCTAGAGTCATGTGTAGGACATGTTCCAGTTCACAAATGATTTCAAAATGTGGTTCTAAAGTGAAACAAATACTGAACACTATGAAATTCTTCATGAAGGAAAATTCCAAAAAATAGTCAGATTGTTCTGTGGGTTCAACTTTTTATTTGTGTATACATAATATTAAAACAGTTCAAATGGGATATGTTGACAGTAAACTGTTCTTAAATTAAATTCCTGAAAAAACAATTTAGCTTAAAAAATGTTTCAATTTTGACACGGTGATGTTTCAATAGATTATGCCTGACCACCTATATTAGTACACACAACAAGTGTTGGATCAATTCAGTTTCTGAGGAGAAATCTTCTATTTCATCCAGTTAAGGAGTGTAGTATGGTAGTCCTTCTGGTTCATTTGGTCTTGCAATCCTGTTCTCTGCTCATTAGTACTATGTGGATGGTTATTTTTTCATGCCCATTCAACCCTTTATTCTCTGAGATTATCATAAAGGGTCCCCTCTGTATTGGGACACCTGTCTACAAAGAATTGTTTCAAGACCATTTATTAATTGTATATAACCTACCAAACAGTAATCTGATTAAAAACTTCAGTCACTGTTGTAGGAATGGATTAAAGTTGCTAGATTTGAGGTGAAAGGTTCTTTTTTTTCATTACAAATACCCATAGCCATTGCCTTCCTGCATAAATACTCTTGGTCTCCACTTTATTATGAATTATCCACAGTTCATTGTCCCTGAAATCCTTCAGGAATATTGTAAAATGAGCAAACAAACAAATAAAAGCTATAATAAAAAAGTGGGCTTTTTGTACCTGATCACTACTTTTTCATCTTATATTTTATGGTTGTTGATTGTGAACAATTACATATTTTCTTCCTGTTTATGAAGCACAGTTGCTTGTCTGTTCAGCTAGCCCAGCTTCAAAGACTGGAGCCAGAAGCAAGAGGCTATATTGTCTGCCCAGACTTTGCCTCACCGTTAAGAGCTTTGATGATTGCACTTAAGAACGTGAATAATATTTTCTAGCTGTCCATGCCAAGGGAAACATGAAAAAACATTTGGTGTTGCACAGTCCTTGAAAACAACTCTTTTCTGCATTTGTAATCTATAATTCTCTAATTATAGATCAAGTTTAATAGTTTTTGTGTAGCAATCTTGTAGCATATTTGGTTCTGCAGTATACCAGAGGGTAGCCCTCTTTTATTTATGTTTAAAATCTATTTGCAGTTTTTTTCTCACATTTTCTTTAAGATCTGGGTGTAGTGGTATAGTAGGTTGAGCCTTGTCACTCCTTAAGTAGGTAGGTTGACCTTATTCCAAAGCCCTGACTCATATCTGGTTCTAATTAAGATCCTGGGTGTTTATCAACCCACTATTTAATGTGACCTAGAATTACTTTTAACCAAATCCTGTGAAGAGTATGCTTTTTTGAGCAACAAGGAAGCATTCGGTATAGTTTAGATGGTTTTCCCATGATTTGTAAGTTAGTGATCTTCATCTCTTACTTCCATCCTCTGCTAAGATGGAAATGGAAAGAATTGCAGAATGTGAATCATCATATTATTTTGCCTGCATCGTATTATTTTGCATGCAGCGCTGTTCACTGAGTTGCTGGCCTAGCCATTTGCATATAATATTTTGTAATTGTTTATAAGTTGTCTTGAGATTGGTTTAATATAAGTTCTTATTTTATTTACAAATTACAGTCTCATTATTACTAATATATGTTTTAAAATCCATTCTAATATTTATACATTTATTTTCCTTTTGTAGGCAATTCCTGTGGAGTTTCAGACTTCCAGGAGAGGCTCAAAAAATTGATCGTATGATGGAGGCTTTTGCTTCACGCTATTGCCTTTGTAATCCTGGAGTCTTCCAGTCTACAGGTTAGTCACAAACTTTTATTAGAGAGGAAGAATTATTTTGGATGATATCTGTATTGGACCAACTGCATGGTTGAGATAGATATATGCAAGCTTTCAGGTATTGTAATGCCTTTCCTTAGGCCTCTGTGTTCTAGTCTAGGACAGAAATGACACATAAACCAGTATAAGTAATCGGAAACTGTTTCAAATCTGTAATACAATAGAAGTTCAGCGGGCATAAACCGTTTTCAAAATGGCTGAAACCAGTTTAAGATAAACCTGGATGGATGTAGTATGAGCCTTCGCTGATTTAGATTAAATCGGTTTATTGAACTTCTGTGCCAGATCCCCTCCAAATTCAAGTTAACGCACAGTCCCCCAGCATCCCAGGATGCTTTGCACCTCCTCCTCAAACCCCCCTTGCAGGGTGGGCTGGCTGGCCTTCCTGTCTGCTCAGGGTGGCCTAAGATGTCTGCACCAGCTCAGCACAGAGGTGTGCTCTAGCTCCCCCCGGCTTCTGGCCTGGGCCACTGCAGGCACGTGGCTGCATTTCCAAAATCAAAAGTGAATGTTTTCTCACTTGATTATCATCAGTTCAATGTACACAGTTTAGACTACCTTGATAAGATTAAATCGATTCAGCCTTGGGCTTTCTGACAGTCTGTACTTAGCCCTAATGTCTCTGTCCTTTATCTTTTTTGGTTATCGTTTGCTATAGGGCATAGTATCTCTCTGGTTTCACCTTCATATTGCCATAAGGGTATTTGGTGTACTGGATGCTGTCATGGCAACTATGAGGGAGAAACCAGACAAAAACTATGTATTATAATGAATGATTACTAAAAAAAGATAAAGGACAGAGACACCAGGACACAGGCCTGAGGAAGGGTTCTGTGATACCTAAAAGCTTGTCTATATCTATTTTAAATAGGCAGATGGTCCAGCAAAAGATATCACCCAAAAGGAATTCTTGCCTTTGGCATATTTCCTATACCATGGCAAAAACACCATCTCAACACTACTAAATCTATTAGAGTTGTTGTTATTGTATTATTTGTTAGATCACATGTTAAACTGTGTTTTATTCAGAGAGAAGAATGTCAGCTAGGAAATCCAGTGCAAGACAGCATGTGAATTGAGAAATAAGAATGTTTGGAGATTTGAGGAAAAACAAAGGGTTAATCTTTCACTTTCATTTTTAGTAGACATTTTACAACAGAAATCTTCCTCTTAGTGTACACACACCAAGTTTATCTTTATTGGCTTGCCACCTGTAAAAATTTGAATCCAGGTGGTTTCTTGAAAGTGTCAAGAAATGATGAGCCTGTGTACTAGCCAGTAGTTTTAAAAAATGTTCACATCCTGTTTTAGAGAGGCTTTTATTTCTTTACCTGGGATTTTCAGGGGGAGCTTTTTGGATGCTTTGACTTTCAGAGAGTTTTTCATTTAAAAAGTCTTCTGTAGAATCTGTGGAATCTAAAATCTGATAAAGCCTACTGTAGATGAGCTCCTCCTGTGCAGAAAACCTCTGAAAAGCAGAAAACCTACTTTAGATGAGCTCCTCTCTAAAGACCTTCCAGGAAGAAGGTACTAAAGATTTTTCATTTTGAAATATTGGGTTTTTTAAATGCTGATCTGAGAGATTCAAAAGTTTTCCCTTTGTTGGCTTCTCGTCTAGGCCCTTAAGTATTTTTTTCCTTTTTAGAGTTTACATACTTCTTACATCAAAACCTGAGATTTCATCTATATAGATTTTGGGGGGTTTGGCCACATACATCTCTTCCTTTGCTATTCAAGATGATATATGGGCTTGTTTGGCAAATTACCAGTGTAGTACAATTCACAAAGCAACCATTCCTTTCATTGTCTTATTTCAGATACATGCTATGTGCTATCATTTGCTATCATTATGTTAAATACCAGTCTACACAACCATAACGTAAGAGATAAACCAACAGTGGAAAGGTTTATATCTATGAATCGTGGCATTAATGAAGGAGGAGACCTTCCAGAAGAATTGCTACGGGTAAGTTCCATTAAGGTGACCAAGTGTTGATTTACCATTTTGACCTGCAGCTGAAAAGCAAGTGCAACATTCTCTGATTGGTTTGTCCAGGAGAGTATCAAGATTATTTTGTGGGGTGCTACCTAGAGTCATAGGTTTGTAGCTTACTCTCCCACTTGAGACTTGAGAGGGAGAAGCACCTGATGTCACTTATAAGCAACTTCTTTGACTTCTTAAAAAAATACTGATTCTTCCACAACAAAACCTTTTTTCTATTTGGTATGAAGTTAAACATGGGTAAAAATAGGAAGGGGGAAAACCAGTGAAAAGAAATGTAACAGTGAAGTTCTATTGAAAAATTATCTCTGTACCGTATCGGGATAAAGTCTACTATTTTTCAAAAAATAAATTCCATCTGTAAAACTTGTGGTGAGCAAAGAACTGTTTGAAAGCCTGAAAATTCTGTAAATAGGAGTGCCAAACTTTATGAGGAAAGCTATTTCTGTATTGTGAAACACACATTAAATATTGAGAGGGACACCTATTTACAAAAAACCTCTATTTTTGTTTTTAATTATTATATGTGTCAACTTGTAGTGAACACATAGAGGATGAGTGGATCCATTTTCTGTGGTTTATACTCTGGGTTTTTTAACATCCACAGTCTGAAAAGTGGTAACAGAATCTCTTGGAAGCATTGGCTGCTATGTTTGTATTACTGCACTTATTTTCTCCTTCATTCCAGAATTTGTATGAAAGTATTAAAAATGAGCCATTTAAAATTCCAGAGGATGATGGGAATGACCTGACGCACACATTTTTCAATCCAGATAGAGAAGGTTGGCTGTTGAAATTAGGTTAGTACAAAAGTAACTTTCCCCAATACCCTACTTTGTGTATTAGTGGTATGTATGCTTCCCTAACTGCTTTGCTGTAGACCTAATAGGATTAAATTACATTAATTCCTATCTAAAAAACAAAATCTAAAAAGCAGTAACTCTTTTACACAGCTTTGTGGAGTTACTTCTTGTTTTACACCCCAGAATTAGCTAGGTTGTCACTCAAATTTTGGAGTGGAGTTTGATTTCTGATATTTGAATCTGAAACCTCAGTAGCAGAAAAGAAGCTCCATTTACTATTCACAAATGCCAGTGATTGATAAATTACAATTAAATCCAGAAAACTATTCCAGAAAACTGTGACAGTTTAAACTCAGTTTTCTGTACAAAAAGTAGTGCTTTTATCTTCAAATAGGTATTTCTGTATGTCTTTATTTTTCCATATTATTTGTGAGTTTCTGTTGGTTTGGTTTTGGCTATGATTTTTAATGAGTGGTTTAAATGTGCCTTCTTGTTTTCCTTATGGCCTATGACCTATCACCTTTCTGTTCTGTGACTGGCTGTCTCTGCTTATTCTGCATTAGGAGGTATGTACCTGATGGCTTTCCAGCCCCCTTGTTCAGTTGCTCATTCTTTTTTTCATTTTTCCTTCTCTTTCTTTCTGTTTATTTTCTATTGTAGTGCTGTACTTTTTCACTTAAGGTCACTAACTTTATTCTCAGTGGGACTCTGTACTCGCATACAAAATGAGGAGTTTAGGCATTCACTCATTCCAAATGTCTTTTGTAAAAGAAGAAAATGTTCTTTTGTAAAGCAGTAAAATGAAGGCTGGCATTCTCTCCATGGATTGAGGTGCACAGTAAGAAGGGAGCTTTCTTGCAGTGAAGAGGAACAGTTATCTTGCACTAATAACACATTCTATAGCATGTTTTGTTCCTTGTCTAAAGTTCATCTCAGTCTGTTGAAAAGCTTATTTTAAACAAAACTTTTTACTTTTGAAGCATACATTGCCAAATTACTAGCTGTTCTATATTCATTTTCCTGTGGACTTTTTATTGTTAGTTTAGTTTACCTACATATAAAAACACCCCAAGAGTTTAGGGTCCCAGATCCTTTGGCACTTCGTAGTGTGCTGGTGCTGAAGTACAAACTACTCGGCCTCTTGTTTATGGATCTCTTTGAAGTTGATGTGACTTGCTTATCTATTCGGGCGTAGTGAGACAGCCAGCAAAGGGTGGGGGGAGGGAGTTGTGTTTTGAACAGATGCCAAAACTTGGTTCTAACTTCTATTTAAAACATTGATTTAAAGACCAATATTCACTGCCATTTCAGATCTAGATTCTGGCTCTGCTCATGTGCAGAGAACCTTGCTTTGTATATAAACAGAGCCACATTTGTGAGAGGAAAGTGAAGGGTGATTTAAGGAGCAGCCAGCAGCACTAGACACAGATCTGGCTGCTTGCAGACGTTAAAAAAACTCCCAAAAGACTGTGCTTTATTTAAACTTGGTGCACTCCCGCGCTGAGCCCAGCACATGCCCAGAAGAGGCAGCGGGTTACTTGGATTCGACTCGCCTGATGTCTGTATAGATTGAGTGCTTTGGTGGGGCTTTTTTGGTGCTTTTATCTAAGAGCTGGTTGACTCAATTTTAGATAAAAGTGCCAAAAAGCCCTGCTGAAGTGCCCAGTCTACATAGACGCTGTGGAGCGGGGTCAAGGTAACGCGCTGTTTCTTCTGGTAAAGCACAGTTTGGTTTGGTTTTTTTAACATCTGCAAACAGCCATTGAGTGATGTGTGTTGGAAGCAGAGCTTCATTCCCACCCTGTCTATACCAACTGGAAACTGAGGCTGGCACATACGTATTGTACACTGGGAGATGGTATAGGAGTAGTAGCTACTGCAGGTATCCTCCATATTTTTTGTGCACTGTAGACAGAATGCTTCCAGGTATAGCACCCAGTATAGCCTTATACATAATGTATTTATATTAGTTTTCAAATCTTTTGAAATGATTGGTTGATGGTGCCATGTTAATCTGAACAGGCCCTGAGATAGCCCTGTTAGTTCGAAGTCATGCAGAAGGCAGGATGGCATTTTAGGCCGCATCCTTGTAGCAAAAAAAAAGCACCCTTTTTTTTTCTGCTGCAAGTGCATGTCCCTACACATCTGGACGTGGACTTAGAGACTAACTGGTTCAGAGAGGCATGAGCTTTCATAGGCAACAACCTATTTTGTCAGATGCTTTGTCAGATATGTCCTCAGAGTATATTGGAGTCTTCAGAAGCTCATACCACTCTGAATTTCACAGTGATGTCCATTAGTCACTACTCACCCATTTGTTTGATTTCTGTGTTAGCAATTGTCAATTGAAGAGAAATGAAAATGGTCCCAAGTTGTCTGGCAGTGTTGACATAACATTTTCTTGGTGTCTTTGGTCTATGTGCCTTTTAGTTGTGTGACAGGGTTGTTAGTGTAGTTTTAGGAATAGATTAGACAAGCACTTATATAGGGTGGTTTGGATAGGGATGTGCCTGCCATGAGCAAGAGGTTGGATTAAATAACATCCTGAGAGATCCCTTCCAGCCCTACTTTTCTATAATTCTATGATTTTCTGATATATTACGTATAAGTGTGGATGAGCCCGTCAAGACAGTAGGGGGTCACATCGTGCTGTGCAGTGCAAAAAAAACTATTAGTAGTGAGAGTGCTAATTTAGAGTCTGGTACTTCTGGGTTCTAAGCAATGAAGTCTATGGGAGTTGAAGGTGTTAAGCACCTTTTGGTAGTGTCCCCTTAGAACACAGAGCAGGGAGGCTTGCTTTTTGGTTGTCTCCATTACTTCAGCTGCAGATTCTATAAACACTGTAAAATCCTCAGATACCCTCTTTGTCTTCCCAACTAAAAAAAGCAAAGCCTCTTCCTGTTCATGCTTGAGGGCATGAGCTAGTTTAACAGGCATGGTATTCATAAATGAGAGAATTTGAAAAAGGACTTTGCAGTTGATGTACATTATCATTTTAACAGCATGTGATATTGTCCACCTCAGCTGAAAAGATTTTTTTAGGACAAGGAACTCCAAAAAGTAGAAATATTTCACAGAACATAAAACTGTTTTTTCCTAATAAGATTGTTACACAATTAATTATTTGATATGATTTGTTATATCTTAATATTTTCTACGGAGATTGTAAAATTTAAAATTTGAGACAATTTTAGATCTCAAATAGATGTAAAAACCCACCTGCAGAATATTGGTGTATGTAGTTAAGTTTACCTTCAGCAGTTGTGACCCATTTACAATAATTTACAATAATTCCAAGGAACAGACTTTTATAACAAGACTAGATATTGCAGAAGATAATCACAGTTTAATCAGTCTGCTCAGGCTGCACTATACACCCTAAGTGCTGTACTTGCTAATTTTGATAAACAGCTAATAAAGAAGATACATTTGTCAAAGATAAAAGGAAAAGTAAATACATTGTCTTTTCAAAATGAAAATAGATTTTGATTTTTAGGTGGAGCTAAGTAGTATGACTTTAAAAATATTTAATTTAAAAAATACCACCCTGCCAAATACATTGTTTGGAGATGGGACTGAGTATAAGCACATAAGTCCCATGACTTTTTTTTATCCAAATACTTTTTAGTGGCAAAGGGAAGCTGTGTAGGGGAGTGCTACAGCATTGATTACAAAAGAAATAGTCAATGAAAGAAGCATGGGAGCTGTGAGAAAAGAGGAAAGCAAGGGAATGAAAGAATAAAGATTCCTAAAAGTCAATAAAAGCCTCCAGTTATCTCCAAATGCTCCTTCTGTGGCATATGGACTTAGTACAGTGCAGTAGCAACACATAGGGGTGCACGGGGGTGCACCCCCTGACAGACCACGCTCCCCGCTCTGGCATCGGGTAGGGAGGGCAGGCAGGAGGGCCTGTGCCCCCCCCTGCGAGCACCGGCTGGGGAGCAGGAGTGTCACAGCCACTTCCAGGAGCGCCACGGCCGCTTCCCAGCTGGCACGGTCAGCCACAGGGGGCCCCCCTCCCCCACTCACTAATTGGTCGCTGGGGGGGGGCATGTGCCCTTCTGACTAAAGCAGCACCAGTCACCCAGAGTACAGTGTGCTGTACCTTCTCAAGAGCTGGTTGTATCGGAGTCCCAGTGGTAAGAGCCTGCATTAAACTGAAGGACACTGCCCTTGAAACACCCACAACAAAAGGGTTAATTGGATAGGGAAGTGAAACATGCCAGGAATCTTCCTATGAATCAGACTATAAATATGTAAGGCCTCCTGTTCCTCGGAGGGACTGAGTTTTGTCAGTAAGCACTCTGGGGCAGACAAATGTTTCTGCTAGTTTATGAGCTGTAGAGGTGTGGATACAGTGACCAATAATAGCTTGATGATTTTTTTTGTCTTATTGCCAGGAGGCTTGAATAGCAATAACAACATATATGGGAGAGAGATCCTGACTCCCAGTGTTGGAGTAGCATTAACTCACCTCTTGTAGGAAATGGTGTATTATTAATAAATGAGTGAAGCTCTGCCTAAACTTAAATAGGATTTAAACACTGTAACATTCATTAGGAACAAAATATTAAGGGGTTGATGCAAGCAGATAGAAAAAAAGCTCAGATGATCAGTTATTTTCATATTTGCTTTAAACGTGAAGATGGAAGAGGTATTTTCCAGAAAAGGAGATTAGAGCAGGAGAAAGCCACTGAAGGTATCAAGCCAGTGCTTTCTGTTTTGCTTTTAAATGTGGTGTTAGCCCTTTTCTTTCCTCTTGCACTTAATGCTACTCTTTTCTTTTCAGTTGTCTTGCCTGGGGAAAGACTTGTCTTGGTGTGCTTTTTGTAAAGTTTGTCTGCCCAAAAAATGCAAAGGTCTATAAAGCTGTTGGTCTGCAGAACATTCGCATTTGTGGGATTTGCCTGTAGTGCACTGTTCAGAGGTGATTTTGTATTAATAAATAAATCCTGCCAAGTCCAAGTATCAGAACTGATGAATAGAAAAAAACCGCGGCTGTCAGCTGTCCCAAGATTTTGATTTGTGGCTAGAAGGGCTGGGAAGTTTGGCCACCCTTGGTGCATGCTGTAAGCAAAGGATCTGTAGCATAGTGAATCTAACCAAATATCACTCATAACAGCTTGAGACATTAGCCTTTGATTTGTGCTGAAGACTTGCATGAGGATTAATTAGGAGCCAAATAAAAGTGTTGGTACACCACCTCCCATCTGCCATTTTAAGAGTTTAAAGCTGGATAATGGGCATCTGTGGAGAACATTCCTGGGACATTATCCTTTTTTCCAAAATCCTCTCTTGGCAAATAGTTGAAGCAATGTCTGGTGCTAAAATATTACAATTGATGAATTGCAATTAATGGCTTGAATCTCATACTGTTCTGATTAGTGGGGAAAACAGGTCATCTGAAACCTGTTATTTTACTAACCAGAAGAAACACATAGCTGTGATCAATAGAAGAATTTTAACACATTCAGGGAAGGACCCAAACTTCCTGGTCTACTCCGTACATGGTATTTGTCCCTCATGGTTCTCCTCAAGAGGATGTTGTGTGTCCTCCACTCCCCTGGAATGCAACTAGTGCTTACTGGCCAGTGATACTTTTTTCAAATAGATCAGCTTTTTTGAGAATGATGTGATTTTAATCTTATGCAGTAATTTTTTTGTTGGGTAAACTTTTTCTTGTGTGTGGAAGCCTAAACTTGGCTCAATCACCGTGCACTGCTTTAGATGTTAAAGCAGCTTCTTAGGCTTTCTACTTCACTGAACTGAAACAGGTTATTCAGACTTATTTGTGAACTTCATTTTTTTAATATTCATTTTAGTCACTTTTAATTTCTCTACAACTTCTTGATTGAGTGGCTCGTAATGCTAAAATTGCTGTACAAACTGCCTAACTTTTTGGTACTTCCTTTGATACATAACTAACTTATCCTGATGCTTTGGCAATATTAATAACCTTTTAGTTCTTTAAGTTGTTAATAACCACTGCACAACTTTTTGTATTTCTAGTTCTTAACTCTCTGTTCTTTAAATACTATGGTTTCATATGGTATTTTCCAAATCCTCTTCTGACAGATTAATTCCTTTTAAATTTTTTTTTTGTTTTTCTGGTTTATTTTTCTAAACTGACAGCTGGAGTGGGACATAAAGCAGGGATAATCATATCCTTTCTCCCCATTCTGGGAGTCTTAGATATTCAGAACCACAGAGAAAAATGTTTCTGTGCCATAGTTAATCCTTACCCTGTAATCTGAAGTATGATGTTATGATCAGTAAAATCATGCTGACCAGACCCTGCTTTTGTAGCCTAGAATGATATCTTCAAATGTACATTGTGTGTTGGGTTCTGTTGATTGACCTGCTGACCTGAGGAGTGCAAAATACACTGCAGGATTTTAATTATCAAATGGCATAGGAGCTGGCCCATATTGGTAAGTAGGGCTGACCAGGAAATGATTTCTCACCCTGCAAGTAGTTTCCTATTTTGCACTAGAACAAAAGCGTTATGGGTTTGTTGGGTGAGAGAAAAATGTACAATAGTCCAGGGGAAATGTAGGAGAACTAAATTCAAGCCTAAGCACTGCCTGATTTAAACTGGGCTCTTGAACCTACATCCTGGGTATAGTGTCCCAGCTATCCTGGCTGGGCTGTCTATTTGCTTTCCTGCTTCCCATCAGAAATCCCACTGTAGGACTGAAAAATGTTTCACAACAAAATTTTAATCAAAACTAATACATTCACATCAGAAATTTCAGTTTTGATGAATTGGTCATTTCCAGCAAAGGACTGATTGTTTGGAAATGGTCTGATCTGTTCTCTTGTTAAGTAAGTCACTTACTGAATTCCAGATACTATCACTGTTTTTTAAGCTTGCTATGCCTGCTTTTATACAGGCCTTCTTATAAATATGTGATTCTGATCTTACTTATTCAAATCTAACCTTGTATAACAGTTTATGAATTATCCCTTTGTTCACTGTCTCTGTCAGTGGTAACCAGTTTGTATTTTGAAACACAATGTCTTCCTCTCCATTTTGCCATATCACCATCTGTCCCATAGAATCTCCCTGTGTACTTGGTCTAGACACACAAAAATGTAGCTACAGAGTACATTCAGTACTGGACTAATGGAAACTTATACTACAGATTATGAAAAATGTTATATGACAAAGGACAGTGAGCTGCAGCTGTTCTCTTCATTTTGTTGTCTTACCTGATGCTTATCCATGGAGCCACAATTGAGTCAGGCAAAAGCAGATGTCAGTTTTTCCACTACTCAAACTCCTCCTGAGACCTGGTCCAACTCTTATTCAAGTCAATGGGAGTCACTAATAAATAATTAATAATTTAAGATTGCTGATCCCAATGCATATATTAAGCTCACCATACCATTCATTGTATCATGGTTACTGCATTTTACACTACTTTACTTTCCTGCCTCATTGTTTTATCACTCCCACTTTCTGTTCCATTTCCAGGTTGAGTTTTTCTTAAACTGGGTGTGTGTATGATGGAAATGTAACTTGTTGAGTAAATGCAGACAATGCACTGAATTACCTAATGTAACCAGCCAAAGGGGGTTTTGACACACAATAATACCCAGTCTAAAACACAAGAATCCAACAGGCTGATACATAAAGTTCCCGGATATCCAGGCTATTCCTAGAATTGTTCTCTAGCCAAAGATCTATTTAATGGTTTAAACAAAAAAGCAGCTTTCTTGAGTACGGAGGAGCTACAAATAAAACTTGTCTGTATCCTGGATTTAGTTTTGTGATGACTTTAAAATGATTAGCCCCCTGGGTGATGGTTCATGTGTTAATGAGATTTTTGTGCTCACTGTATTCAGTAATGAGATCAAGGCTATTGAGAAGACAAAGTAATGAGATTAAATTGTTGATGAATGGATGATGCACAGGTGATGACATAACCCTGAAATCATTTTAACTTTTGTGAAACTATGTTTGGTTATTGCTAAAATGAGAATACATTATCTGTATTTGTCTTTCCTGGAAACCGACTTTAAAAATAATGCAATTGTACAGGGAAAAAAACCCTCTAGCATAATACAAAAGCTAAAGGGAAGAGGTAATTTAATATGTGCCCTTAGGAGAAAAAGTTCCATACAGTATGACATCAACAATTGTAAGAAAAATTAGGGGTGCACCAATAGAGATTTTTTGGGCCAATACCAATGTCTGGTTTTAACAAGCCATATTGGCCAATACCAATCTGTTTCTGATATGCATCCCAGCAGCATGAAGAGCAGCTGGGTCTGGCTGGTAAGTGCTGTGTGGGAAGGGGTGGGGGAGAGAATGGGCATGGGGGGGCAGATGAAGGCCTCTGTGGTGAGGGAGGGAGTGGGGTTGGGGTTGGGGCAGAGGCAGGTGTTTCCCAGCTGGGGTGGGGTGGGACGTGGGCTGGAGCTGCAGCTCATGCAGGGTGTGTGGTGGAGGTTGTGGCTCTCACTGCTGTGCACACCCTGGGGAGGCGTGTGCCCCTGTATCTGTACATGGGGTGAGGGTGGGCTGCCACTGTGGGCTAGGGATGGGGTGGCACTGGACTCTTCCCAATGCGGGGCTGGGCCAGGCTGCACTGTGGATGGGAGGCAGTAATGCTGGGAAGGGGGCTACAGCGAATTTTGGGGTGGCTGCAGCCACCCCCAACCCTAGCTCCCAGCACTGCCACTACTGCCTGCTCTGCGTGCAGCCTGGCCCAACCCCCACCCCCTGTCGGGAAGAGCCCAGCACTGCCCCTGGGCCTAGCTCACAGCAGCAGCCCACTCCATGCCGCACACAGATCTGGGGGCAGACACCCCCACCCATGCCCTCCCGGGAGTGCACAGTGGCAGGAGCTGCCCCCCCCCGGATGAGCCATGGCTCTGCCCTGCGCTCTCTTCCATCCCAGCTGGCAGCATCTGCCCCAGCCCTACTCCCATTCCCTCCCTCATTGCAGGGGACTCTATCTGCCCTCTCCCCACCCCCTTCCCTACTCTCTCACCCCTTCCCCCAGAACAGACTTACCATCCGGACCCGGCTGCTCTCCACACTGCCGAGCTGTGCTGCTGGCCCTGTGCGTACTGTGGCTGTGCACATGCTTGGGGCATTTATTGGCCACATTATCAGCCACATCAGACAAAAAAAACTGATTCCCGATACTCTCAATTTTCCTCATAGCAGTGCTGATCTGATATGGGACCGATGTATCGGTGGGCCTCTAAGAAAAATGAGAAAATCCTTATTTATAGTGTAGATCTATTATGCTTAACTAATCGAACAAGAAAATTAACCTTATTCAGCTGCATATTATACCAAGAAGTGCTATTTGAAGTTAAAACTGTGGTTCTGTTCTGAAGAACAAGTATAACAGGGTATTGGGAAGTTCCACATTTATCTGGTACTGCTTCACATATGCTCTGCTTGAAGTAAAATAATTTGCAGTCAACAATCACATGCCCTTATCTTAAAATCTGAAAGTCAAGTAGGGCTTTTAATGATTCATACATCATTGTGAGCATGGGATGTCAAAGTAGTTATATCCTAGTCTTGCATTGATCTAAATGAGGACAAACTCTTGTTCTACATATGAAACCCTATTAAAAGATCTGTTGATGATCCAGTTCCCTCTTCCAAGTGGTATTGTCTGCACTGCAGATAGGAAGATGGCCCCTATATCCTATATTCTTGGGATATATGGGACAATATATCCCAAAAGCAGATATGAAAACACACACAGGAACAGACCTGTTCCAAAAATACTGTTTTTTTAGGGGTGCATTGATAGAGATTTTGGGGGCTGATACTGATAGCCAATATTTAAAGAGGCATGTCGGCCAATACCGATCTGATATCTGATACAGCTGCCATCAGGTGGTAAATCTGGTGTGGTGGAAGGGGAGGGGGAGGGGGAGGGAAGGGGTATGGGGGCACAGATCAACACTGCTTAGCTTGCATCCCAGGAGGGCAGGGGGGGCATATGCCCCTGGATCTGCCTGGCGGGGTGTGGACTGCAGCTGTGGGGTGGAGCCGGAGCCGGAGACGGAGCCAGAGCTGCGTGGGGCTCTTCTCAGCGGGGGCTGGGCTTGGAGTGAGCTCTGGCAGCACTGGGAGGAGGCTGCAGCCACCCCAAATTTTGCCGCAGCTCTGCTCCCAGCCCTGTGCTGCCACTGGCACAGCCCCGGCTTTCCCCAGTGCTTGGGTGGAGGCGGGGCACTCAGCTGGGGCTGCACCGGCTGGGGGAGTGGGGGGCTAGGAGTGGAGCTGCATCAAAATTTGGGGTGGCTGCAGCCTCCTCCCAGTGCCACCAGAGCCCACTCTGGCAAGAAAAGCCCCACTCAACGCCAGCTCTGCTCCACCCCACACCATGCAGATCTGGGGGCACCACCCCCCCTGCCATCCCAGGGTACAAGCAGCGGTGGGAGCTGCCCCCACCCCATGAGCTGCACCTGTCCCACATCTCCCTCTGCCCCAGCTGGGCAGCACCTGCCCCTGCCCCCTCCTTCACCATAGGAATGTTGATCTGTCCCCCTACGCCCCTTCCCTCCTCTTCTGACTTACCAGCTGGAGGCAGCTCTTCATGCTGCCAGCTCTGCTCCGTGCTATGCTGCAGTTGCACGCAGCACAGTCATTTATTGGCCATATTATTGGCCCCATCGGGCCGATATCTGATTTAGACAATTTTCTTTATATCAGTACTAATCCGATATCAGACCAATGTATCAGTGCACCTCTACTGTTTTTACGTGTACTTGTAAAATACCAGAAGAGTAGTTGTAAAGAGGATGGCCATAGATTTTTCACTGTGAGTGCTGGAGATGGGCTAAGGAGTAGCAGTCTTAAATTGCAGCAGTGGAAATTTAGGTTGGATATTGGGAAGAATGTTCTCACCATGAGGTTGGCTAAGCTTTGAAACAGGCAACCTAGAGAGATTGTGGAATCTCCATCCTTGGATGTTTTTAAGAGCAGGTTATACAAACACTTATCTAGGATGGTTTAGGCAGGGATGATCCTGTCTTGAGCGAGGGACTGGAGTAGATGACCTCCTGAAGTTCCTCCCAGACCTACTTTTTATGACTTATTCACAGTATAATTTAACTACTTCTGACCTTCAGTTACAGTAACATTTAAATTACTTTAACCTTAATTCATCTGTGCCTTATCCATTTTTAACTAAGCATTTAAACCTTATTTTGAAAACCATTAAATATTAAGTAACAAGACTAAATTACTCTTATCCCTCGGAGCCTTGATAAGAAAACAGTTTTAATTTAGTGGTGCCTTCTATTTATAGGGGGAAGAGTGAAAACATGGAAACGGAGATGGTTTATTCTGACTGATAATTGCCTGTATTATTTTGAATACACAACAGTAAGTATGTGTGTGTTTGTTAGACAGAGAGAGAGCATCTGTAATTTTAGAAAATAACTGAATAATAATGTACTACTTTTTCTATCCTTTTAGGACAAAGAACCTAGAGGAATTATTCCTTTGGAAAACCTTAGCATAAGAGAAGTTGAAGATCCTAGGAAACCAGTAAGGATGTTATTTTTTGCTTATTTTTAAGGAGCATAGTAAATAAGGTCTTTACATGATATCCACTTAGATTAAAGCTCTAATTCCACATTTTAGTTCTTATTTTAAATCATTTCTCTGTCTTCAGAATTGCTTTGAGCTTTATAACCCTAGCCACAAAGGTCAAGTAATTAAAGCCTGTAAAACGGAAGCTGATGGGAGAGTAGTAGAAGGCAACCACGTTGTGTACAGGATATCTGCTCCCACCCCAGAAGAGAAAGAAGAATGGATCAAATCTATTAAGTAAGTTCAAAGTCTCCGCTAGCTTTCAGATTTGCTGAAGTGGAAATTGTACATAAATTCCTCTCTGAGTAACATATTGAAACATTTGTGCTGTACTAACTAACTTTTCTTAAAATGTTTAAACCATGGCTAGGCACAAAGGGCCTTTCCTAAAGATTAATGACTAGCTGCAAGGTATTGCTGGGCCAAGGTGCAGAAACCTCACTAGTGACCAGTCCTAAAGAAATGTCCTGTGTTGCTGCTGTTCTGGGTTTTATGAACTGAACATGAAGATTGGGAAAGTACTACTTTTTCTGCTGAGCAATGATGTTTATTAGCATGCTCAAGGTCTTTCATGAATCATATTTTAACCTCCCATTTTAGGGACTTATTGATGTCCAATGGAAAAACATTACATTCTTTTAAAATCTATATAAATTATTGGACATTTCTGGCATTTCTTCCCCTTCCCAACTACTAAAGACACTTGCATTAAAACTGGAACTGTGGAAATGACCAAATCGCAGATGGAATGGATATAGTTGGCTGAGGGGAAGGTAACTTGCATTTATATCAAAACATATTGAACCAAATTGGTACTAAGCAAGAGAAACCTTTGTGTACGACCCTCTCACATATGCTAAACCATAAACTTAGTGGCATATACATTCAATATGTTCACAGCTTGCCTTTCCCTTAGAGGCTGGAAGCAGGTAGACACTTTTAAGACAGGATTATAGGAACATAGGGCTGGAAGAGCTCTCTCAAGGTCATCTAGTTCAGCTCCCTGCTCAAAGCAGAATCATTCCTGACTAAATCATGACAGCCAAGTGTCTGTCTAACCTGCTCTAGAAAACTTCCGCAGATAGCGATTTCACAACTTCTTTAGGTAGAGGTAGACTTCTGGATGTGCGGGCCGGGCGCGCCCCGGGCCCTTTTTCGCGCTGCACGCGGGCTGTGGCCAGCAGCCCGGGCACGCGGGGGCGGAGAGGGGTGGCTTTCGCTCTGGAATTAGGCACAGACGCCTATCGGTAGTTTAAAAGATTGTTTACTTACACCGAGATGGCAGTGGTGTAGGCTGGAAAGCTTGCTTCAGTTGCAGTTACAGCGAAGAAAAAGGAAAGAGGCGGACAAGAGTTCTAGACTCGTGAACTCTAGCCCAATCCGGCTGAAGGCTCTGAACACGCGAGCCCGTCGCGTCAGCCGAAGAAAGTACTCGTCCGGAAGAGCTCTGAACCAACTCACACGAAGTTTGCTAGGCTCCGTGGGTCCAGTTCTTTTGCGCGCGGATGGGGTACGTCTAGGAATTCTATCGGCGACGGGGAGAGGCTAGAGATTGATCAGATCTCCGTAGCCTGCTTCAAATGCACTGGGTCCGTGAGGATCTGCAGCGCTTAGAGATCTTCACACAGCGTGAAGTCTCCTCCTCCCTTGTTCGTGGAGTCCTCCAACTTGGGTGGAAACCACTCAAGCCTCTTATATGGCTAACACGCCAATACCTCGCCGCCATGTGTGAATAATTTAGAACTGGCCAATAATGGGACCCAAATCTACATACAAATGGCGGGAACTCTTTGCAACGAGCATTTCTGTGCTGCAACAAAGAAATGCACCCTGCAAAGAAAGCTTCAAATCGGCGGGAAATTCTCCCTTGCACCGGGGGTCTCTTTTGCAGCAGAAAACTCCACCGTGCAAGGAAGCTTGCAATTTAGCAGGGACAATTTAGCAGTGCCGAAGCACACACAAATAAAAATCACACCTTTTGGGTTGTGACACTGGAGAGAAAGAACTTTCAAGATAAGAGCACAAACCTTCTTAATAAAATCATATACCTCTGCTAGTTAGCTGAAAACCCCTTTGCTGATTATTTTATTTTTTTTCTTTCTGTTTTGTTTAAATAAGTGTTCCTTTACCATCCTGTTACAGCTATGAACTCTTTCTGGGTATGGACAGACATACCTTTTAATTGCTTTAAAAGGGGGTAGAGGAGCTGTAACTACTAAGTTTGCATGATCCTGTAGTAATACAAATGAGTTAACTTGCCCAAACTATGACCTTGGATGAAACAGGGTTAAAATTGGAGTGGTTTTGCTATATTTATAGCACTACAAAATCTTACAGCTGTAAGAGTTGCATCAAGACCAGGGACCTTAGTTTTCTCTGTTAAACAATAGTAGATTCTCTGGTTACAATGAAAAACATCCAAATTTCTCTGATTAAAACCCCGAAATCCACATTTTTCTACAATTAAAATGAAATGCCACGATATGTATAGGTATCAGTTCTACACAATGTTTTATTAATCTATTTACCATTTTAAAGCACTTTGGAAACCTACCAGTGTCTCAATTGTTATAATAAAATAAATTCTAAATACCTATATATTCTGGCGTTTGATTTTGGCTTTTTTATCATAGAAAATTAGAGCTCCCCCTGCCCCCTCAGCCTACCAGGATGTGGGTACAGCTGTGTTTTTCCCTCCACATACTCTCCCATGCCTCCCTCCCAGGAGTCTGTGCAGCATGGGGAGCCAGTCCTCTTGCTACCCCGCATAACAAGCCTCATGTGGCTCCATCCTGCTTCCCCAGCCAGGCCCCACATTCCCACCCCGGCCCTGGGCCCCATAAGTGGTCCAACTGGGCAGTGCCCCCAACCCCAGCCTGCCTTACTCTCTCCCTCACTGTGGGAGCCTTAGTCTGTCCTCCCTGCATAGACTTACCTGGAGGGAGCTGTGGGAGCTGCTCTCCATTCTGCCTGGCTGCCACGTGCACACACGTACATGGCACCCCCTCCCTGTGATCTCTCTCCTCCTGCTCCCCCCAGCCCCAAGCAGCCCCTGGCAGGCTGGAACTCTGCCAGCCTGCAAGGGGAACCCATTGTTTCCTGTGTTTTTCTCCTTAAAAGTAGAAAATCCATGTTTTTCTCCATTAAAGGAGAAAATTAATGTTTTTCCGCAGCAAACAGAAAACCTGGATCCCTGATCGTGACAGTTTATGTTGGTATCCTTTGATACTTATAGGATCATATTGCCTGCTATACACTCTGTAGAAGTGAAAGTGAACAAAATGTGTTTGGTTTAAAAATACATGTTTAGAAAACTAAACCAATGCCTCTCTTCTTCCCAGAGCAAGCATCAGCAGGGATCCCTTTTATGATATGCTAGCAACAAGGAAAAGAAGAATTGCTAATAAAAAATAACACAGACAAGAGCCACTTATGGACCTGCATTTGTCATTCTATAAATGGATATAAAACCGTGTGATAAGGTAACGTAAAAATGAAACAAGCTAAATGAAGAAAGATTTTGGATATCTATCTATCTGTCCATATATACACATGCACACCATTTAATACAGCATAATACCCTTTGTAAGACCATCCAGAGGAGAAGATTACTTCACAGATAATATTGAAGCAAGCTTCCCAAAGGATGACGGTAATTTGTTTATGCTGTCTGAGAACATTGAAGCCTTATATGCATTGGTATTTGTTGCAATTTTGTAGGACCTCGGCAAAAAAAATCAGGCTAATACTAAAATACTAGGGGTATACCAATAAAGATTGTTTTTGGCTGATATTGATGGCTGCTTATTAACGAGTCATATTGACCGATAGCGGTCCAATTGCCAATATGCAGCCTGGTAGCTTGGAGAGCAGCGTCCAGCCAGTAAAGAGAAGGGGCTATGGGGGATGTAGATCCAGGTCCCCATTGTGAGGGAGGGAATGGGGCTTGGGCAGGGGAAGGGGCAGGTGCTGCCCAGCTGGGGCAGCATGGGGCACAGGATGGAGCTGTCTGCGGCTTGTCCAGGAGGTATGGGGGAGCGCAGAGGGGTGGGGGCATCTCCCTACACTGCACGCATCCCAGAGGAGGCATGGGGGCATATGTCCCCCAAATTTGTGCGCAGGGTGAGGGTGGGCTGCCCACTGAAGCCTCTTCCTAGTGGGGTGGGGCTGGGCCAGAGCTG
>NW_005842506.1:43344-46739 GCF_000455745.1 Alligator sinensis
AGTCTGGCGTAGCCCCCGGCCCTGAACCCACAGTGGGCAGCCTGTCCAACCCCATTACAGATCATGGTGGGGGATGTGCCCTCCATGCCTCTCCCAGGGGTGTGCACAGTGACGGGAGCCGCCCCCTTCCATGCCCCTCCATGCTCCCCAGATGAACTGCCCGTGGTTCCACTCTGCCCCGGCTGGGCAGCGCTTGCCCCTGCCCTAGCCCCAGCCCCAGCCCTATTCCCTCCCTCACCATGGGGGCCCCAATCTGCCTCTCCCCTCATGCCTCTTCCACCCTACAGACCTACCGGCTGGATGCTGCTCTCCATGCTGCTGGACTGCATTCCTGGTCATGTGCATGCTGCAGCTGCGCACATGCATGCAGCATTTATGTCTGACATTATCAGTCACATTGGCCAAAAAAGACGACTGGTAATAATGTCAATTTTTCTTTTATCGGTGCCAATACAGTATGGACAGACGTATCTGTGCACCTCTGTAAAATGTTTCCCACCTGTCCTTTGGGCCTGTTGCCAATGACGGAACAAATTATAATGACTCTGACAAGGTGACACATCATAATACCATACTCAAAACTGGTGCAAAGGACTCAGCATATCCATCTTTCTTTATGCCAAAACCCTTGTTAATGCTGGTTGTTCAAAACTCATTCTTAGCAGTGCAGAGGCATTGCATTTATGGAAAATCAGTGGGCAATGGGTTGAGCTTTCATTTAGAATTTTCTCCCACACTGATTAATAGAATTACCCTTTTTAACACAACTTTGTTATTAGTCTGGCAGCTGTATAATCAACTGACCTCCCCCTACCCCCAGCACATGCAGTAGATGTGCACCACAGATATGCAGCTCCCAAAGGTGATAGTTTATGGGTTTAAAAACATGGTTTAGAGTACAGATGTACTTATTTTTGTTAGGATACTAAACTTGTTGATGAATTCTTATGATATTAATAATCAGTGAGATGTAATAAGAAGTATAACCTTGGATCTGCCTTCTTTGTTCATCACCTTATACTTTAGTATATACTATAGTTTGATTATATACAGTTATTGAATTGACAAATAAGACGACAGGGCTGGCATTGTTACTAGAGTGTCTGATTTTTGTGTGTGTGTAAAATGCCCCGAAATATTTTTATATAAAACATTAAAAAAAAAAAAGGCCGTGTTACTGATCTCCTTACTTGTGGATGTAACTGCAGGAACATTCACGCCTAATTTACAAGTAATCCAAAGCAGGATATGGCTCTTTATTTGACATTCATATATTCAAGTTTTGTGTTAAACAGGGCATTTCCCTGTGTTCTCAGCTTTATAAACATGATCTTTCAAATCTGGTTACTAATGATTTTAAATTGGGGAAGAGGGGAGTAGATTCACGACCTCCCATCTCAGTATTTGATCTTATACCGTCAACTCTATAGCACCTATATACCTATAATATACTACCTAGTATAAACTGTACTTTGTCAAGTATCTTGTAAAGACCGGTTGAGTGTCTTTTTTATGTCATTCTTGATTTTCTTTCATAACATCCATTTTCTAAATCACTAACTCATGTTTCAAATTCATTTATTGCAATGTTTCCTCCCTCTAATTTAAATTGTACAGGAATCTCTTGGTGCTCAGCATTGAATAAAATGCTGAATTGTATCCAAGGGCAAAAAGTCTTTTGGACCTTGCTGCTGTGCTAATGCTTTTGTGGCTTTCCATGCACTGTTTCAACCTGAGTCATGGCAGCTGTGCCATTAGCACTTTGGAGATCCCATCCTTCAAAGAGAACATAAGAAGTGCCATACTGAATCCATCTAGCTCAGTATCCTGTCTATGACAATGACAAGAGTAGATGCTTTAGAGGGAAGGCACTGAACTGGATATATGTAGAGCAATCTGCCCCTGTTCATTACCTTCCCTGGCATCCACTATTATTGGTTTAGAGATGCCAGAGGAAACACCTCTATTCAACAACTATGTATAAATCTATCATCCACGAATGTCTCTAGGTCCTTTTTGAACCTGGCTGTGTTATCCTGTGGCAAAGACTTCTACAAGTTAACTACTCATTGCAGAAAAAGTACTTTTCCTTGTTAATTTTAAACCTGTCTTCTACTAATTTCAGTGGGTGCCTCCAAGTTTTAGTATTCTGGGACTTGGTGAATAACAATTCCCTGTTCACTTTGTCTACACCATTCATGATGACCTCTCTCATCTTCATGCTCTGCCTTTTTCCTTTCCAAACTGAAGAGTTCTAACCTTTTTAGTCTCTCCTGGTATGGCAATTGCTCCATACCCCTGATCATTTTGTTGCCCTTCTCTATACCATTTCTAATTCTACTACATCCTTTTGTAGATGTGGAGACCAGAACTGCATGCAGCTTTTAAGATACAGGCACACTGTGGATTTGTATAATGGCATGATGATGTTCCCTGTTTTGTTTTCAGTTCCCTTCTTAATGATTGCCATCTATTTATTGACTGTTTTGGTCACCACTGCACATTGAGCTGATGTTTTTAGAGAACTGTCTACAATGACTCCAAGGACTCTTTCCTGAGTTGTAACAGCTAATTCAGAAACCAACATTGTGTACATAAAACAGGTTATTTTTTCCCCACGTGCATGATCTTGCACTTGTTGACATTAAAGTTCATTTGCCATTTTTTGCCTTAGCTTGGTGAAATCTTTCTTCATCTTAAGTTTTGACTAGCTGGAATAATTTGGTATCATCTGCAAACTTGGAGATTTCACTGTGTACCCTTGTTAGCATAGGGAATCATTCTGCAGAGGTAGGAACATTGCCTAATGAATCTTTCCCTCTCTCTGATTTTGATTAAAGACAAGGTAAGTCTGCATCAAGTCTTCCATCGTATTAACTTACCTTAGTCTATATTGGATCTGAGATCAGCATGTGTGGAGTGTATGCACATTTCCTTTTCCATACTGGCTGAGAGAAAGGAATGGAGTTAAAACTGAACTGAATTGACTTTCCCTTTTGTGATTTTTCACAATAAAAAAAGAAAAGAAAAAGATGTGGAGCCCTTGAGGGGGAGAAATATGATGAAGGTCTGTAAAATTATGAATGGCTTGGAAAAATGGAAATGGTATGAAAAAATGGTGTCTTTTGATCTAGGACAGGAGCTGGCACTTTTACCAAAGGCAGGGCTGGGTGATTCATTCCCCCTCCCCGCGACTTGACTCCTGCTGCCCAGTGTGCTGCCAACAGGTGTAACTGGTAAGTTTTGCATCCTGGGCAGCATGGAGGCTGGCAACCCAGTGGTCCCTATACCCTTTTTGATCTCATGTGCCACCCTACCCCTTTGGGAGATGCACTTGCTGCAGGGGTAGATGTTGGCACACCCAGCAGCCAGGGGGTTAACGCAGAATCTGTTGC
>NW_005842506.1:47332-60878 GCF_000455745.1 Alligator sinensis
GAAGGGAGTTCCCCAGCCTGTAGGTATGCTGCTGGTTCTTCCTCCCCAGGTGCAGCACCTTGCACTTGTCAGTGTTGAAACCCATCCTGTTCTCATCCGCCCACCCCTGTAACCTGTCTAGGTCCGATTACAGCCTATTCCTCCCTTCTGGCGTGCCTACTTCTCCCCACATCTTAGTGTCATCTGTGAATTTGAACAGGGTGCTTTTTACACCCTTGTCCAAGTCGCTGATGAAGATGTTGAACAGTGCGGGCCCAAGGACTGAGCCCTGCGGAGCCCCACTGCCCACATCTCTCCAGGTTGAAAATGACCCGTCCACCACCACTCTCTGGGTGCGGCCCTCCAGCCAACTAGTGACCCATTTGATTGTGTAGGTGTCGACACCACAGTCCCCTAGTTTTTCAATGAGAATGGGGTGAGAGACAGTGTCAAAGGCCTTCCTAAAGTCCAGAAAGACTACGTCCACTGCTACACTGCATCTAAGGATTTTGTGACCTGGTCATAGAAGGCCACCAGGTTGGTCTGACAGGACCTGCTTCTAATGAACCCGTGTTGGTTGCCCCTAAGCATAATCTCCCCTGCTGGTCCCTCGCGGACATGCGCCAGGATAACTCTCTCAAAAACCTTACCTAGGACCGAGGTAAGACTGACTGGCCTATAGTTTCCTGGGTCCTCCTTCCTCCCTTTTTTGAAATTGGGAACCACATTGGCCCTTTTCCAGTCCTCTGGCACTACACCAGAGCACCATGAGTGCTCGTAAAGCCGTGCCAGGGGTCCCGCTATGACCTCTGCCAATTCCCTCAGCATTCTGGGGTGGAGATTGTCAGGACCTGCTGATTTAAATACGTTCAGTCTCTCCAGAAGTTCACTGACTAGGTCCTCACTGACCCTAAGCCTGGGTGCACCTCCCCTGGGACCTACGGGGGTCCCAGTGTGGGGGGTGACCCGGTCCCTGTTCAGAAAAATGGAGGCAAAGAAATCGTTAAATAGGTTAGCTTTGCTGTCTGGTGCAATGACCAGATTTCCTAGTGTGTCCTGCAGAGGCCCCATGTTACCTGGTACCTTCTTTTTACCCCTTATGTATTTAAAAAAGGACTTCTTGTTGTCCTTGATCTGGGTAACTAGTCCCAGTTCCATCTCTGCCTTGGCCTTCCTGCCCACCCCCCTGCGGCCCTGAGCAACTGAGGTATAGTCCTCCCTGGTGATGGCCCCACCCTTCCATTGGGTGTACACCTCCTTTTTAGCTAGGAGATGTTCCCGTATGCTATTTCAACTGCCACCACTCATATCCATCGCCAAGTACCACTGATTCCCAACCTGCCAGCTGATTCCCAACTGACCAATGGTGAATTTATCAATGAGAAAGGCAGTGGGTACTACCCTCTTGGCTATGTTGACATGTCCCCTGAAGCTGTGGTCTCTCTGGAGAAGGTCATAAAGTCATAGAGAAGTAGGGCCAGAAGGGACCTCAGAGGTCATCTTGTCCAACCCTCTGCCTGAGGCAGCATCATTGCTATCCCAACCATCCCATAAAACCATAATCTAAACTCTACATAAGACTACCCTCAACCCTGACACAATATAGACCTAACACCCCAGCCTGCTAAATGTAATGTAGGGGAACCACAGCAGCCAATGTCCTGCTTCTATAAAATGTTGTCAATATACCCTGAAGAAGTCCTGGGTAGTGGGGGGCCATGCCCCCTGTTACAGAGGAAGTCCATACCAATCTGACCGTAGGGTAAAATTCTTCCTGACCCCAACTATGGAAATCGGTCTGACCCTGAGTGGAGGGGCAAGACCCTTGAGGCAGGAACCTCTGGCTTTGCTTCTAATAGGGAGAACTGGCACACTCCAGTTGAAGTCCCCAGCCTTAGCTGTAGCCAACACCCAGTGCCTCTGAAAAGGCTTAAAAACATCCTGACACACACAGCAGAAAAAAGGGAGCAAGGGATTCCACTGCCTCACTGTTCTCACAACGAAGAAGTTTTTCCAGATATCCAATCTAAATTTACTTTGCTGCAACTTCAGGCCATTGGTCTGCGTCCTCCTCTGTGCAGTAAGAGACAAATGATTCCCTAGTTATATCCTCTACTTTCTGGAAGAGACAGTTGTCCTCCACACACATTAGGAACCGGCTTGACATTTTATGTTTGGTTGCATTGTTCTTTCAGCAGGTGTCTGAAAATCTGAAGTGTCCCATCAGTACCATCCCATAGCTTTTCAATATATTTGTCAGTTGCTGTAAGAGTGCCTTATTCACCTCCTTTTCCTGATTATGTGGCCTGTAATAAATACCCATCATTATATTGGTACTGCATCTTTCACCTTTCATCTTCACCCAAATGCATTCCTCTTTGCTGTCTTTTTCCTCCTGAACCAGGGAACAAGTATATGTGTTTTTGATATACAAGGCAACACTACTACTTTTTCTCCCAACCCTGTCCTTCCGAAACAGAGTGTAACCCTCAGTGTTCACAATCCAGTCATAAGAGCAGGCCTCAGTGATGCCAGTCAGATTGTAGTTCTTTTCACAGGCTGCCACTTCCAACTCATCTGGTTTATTCCCCATACTTCTTGCATTTGTATATGTGAATCAGATATATTGTGCATTTTCACCTCCTTGCTTCCTTTTTTTGCCACTTGTTGCAGTCCTGTAGCTCTCTGGTCCTCTTCCAAAGTTGAGTCGATTCTTTGAGTCCTTTCCCCTCTGGACTGCGTGCTCTGTTACTGGAGGGTTTTGTTCACCATCTTTCATGGAACCTAGTTTCAAGTCCTCACTACATTGGCCGTACAATGCCCAAAGATGTGCTTTCCCATTCTTGTGAGATGAATCCCATCTCTTAATAGCAGAACATCCCTCCTAAGAACATCCACCCATTGTCAAAGAAGCTGAAGCCTTCACCTTGACACCACCATCTCAGTCATGCATTCACTACCAAGATACAACGGTCTCTGCCTGGACCCCTGCCTTCCATGGGAAGGACCTATGAGAACAGAACTTGTACTCCAGGCTCCTTAATCCTTCTGCCAAGAGCCCTATAGTCACTTCTGATCTGGTCAGTGTCATTCCTTGCAGTATTGTTAGTATCTATGTGGACAAGCAGGAAGAGGTAGTGGTCCAAAGTATGGATGAGCTTTTGCAGACTCTGTGACATCCTGAATACAGGCTCCAGGCAGGCAATACACCTGAGCTCCCAAATCTGGACAGCAAATTGGTGCCTCTGTCCCCTGCAGAAGGGAGTTACCGTCCACCACCACTCTTCTTGATGGAGTGGTTCTGGAGCCCCTGTCTTTGGGGCCTTGCATTTCCTGCTCTTTAGGCTGCTGCCACTTCTGCCTCATGCATGCAGATCTCTTCTCTTTTTCCTCTTCCTCAGCAGTGCCATTGTAGAGTGCTTGGAAGTGGGTGCTGACCTCAGTCCACTCCTCTTCAATTCTGGGTGACCTCCTCCTTTGAGTAGTTGCATGCTGCCACTTCTCCTTATTGCCCTTTAGCCCCTCCAGTACCAGCCTCTCGTAATCCTTGTCTAGGTAATCTTCCTGGTCCCGAATGCAATGAAGCATGGATACCGGTGATTCCAGTCTGTGAATCTTTTCTCAAAGGCAGATGCCAGCTTACACTTGGTGCAGATGAAGTGCTTCTGACCCTCTGGGAGGAACACGAACGTGGCACATCCGACACAACAGCTGTGTCGTAACAACTGACACGGACTCCATTTGTGCCTCCTTTGCTTCCCGAGCTCACCAGTGCTAAAGATAAAAAACGAGGGAGGGAGAGGGGAAAAAACAAAGACACACCACAAGGACCTGTACAACAAGCACCCGCACTAGGGTCCTTTGCCCACACTCCCACCCACGCCAGACCTTTGCAGCTGGAACCAATCTCTTTGAGGGCCAGATTCAGCCCACTGCCTGGCCTAGGAGAACTAGGCAGCACTTAGTGGAATAATCAGAAAGCAGATGTAAACAAAACCCACAATTAGCATGTAATAAGTCTACAATGCAATGGACTCGGAAGCAACAGAAGAAAGGAAAATACCCCAAAATAAAATCGCTAAAAGAGTTTCTTGAACCACAGCGACAAATTTTTTCTGGGTTACCTGCTACCTTTCTCTCTGTGTTTGTCTTTGGATTTTTTCTTTTTCTTTGATTTCTTGTGTTTTTTCACCTTTTGCTCCTCTGAAGGCTCACGCTGCAGGGTCTTTTTGCGCTCCCTTTCTGCCTCACTGTCACTCTCGTCTCCAATAGGGCATCTTCTTTTTCTGTCCTTTACGTCCTCATATTTGAGGCAAGAAGTCTCAAAACTGGAAGTGTTTTCTCCCGCTGTAGGTGCACTTTTCTCTGAGGAATACTTTTCAGAATGCTGTGGGGGTGCTGGGCAATGGTGAAAGTCTCCTTTGGAGCTGCTGAAGTTGCGTTTCTCTCTCTCCTTAGTGGCTGGCTCATGAATCCATCGTGTCTTGTAGTAATAGTCCTTGTATGACCTAGGGTCATAAATGTGGCTTGGTTTCGCATACTCTCTGTCCACGTGAGAGAACTTTCTCTCTCGATTGTCTCTTGGCGCATGGAAAGGATAATAATCATAGTAATATCTACCTTTGTCCCACCTTCGTGGGATGTCTTGGTAATACCTCTCTCTATTCCAAGAGCCTTCTCTCTTCGGAAGGTAATACCAACCCCCGTCCTTATCATTTTGTTCTCTGCTGTGGGATCTGTAATCAGGATACCTTCCGGAGCTTCTGCTGCTTCTTTCATTATGCATGAGTTTGTATTTGCTCCCATTGTCATGGTGCTTCTTGTAGTGATGATCTTGCTTCCCCCTCTCACTGCTGTACGTTCGTCTCTTTCTGGAGTCACGACTGTCCAGTTTCTCCTCGTTTTCAGAGTGCCGTCTCTTTTTACAGTAGTGCTCCCTCTCCATCTTCTTGGTGGTGCAGACCTTTTCTTTACCTGGAGAATGTGTCTGAAGTTTTTGTCTTTCTGTGTCTTCTCCAAGTTTGTCATTATCGCTCAGTCCCTCATTTTCCTTAGAATAGCTCTCTAGAACCTTGCTCAGTTTTGTAGGAGAGTCCACAGCACTTTGTCCCTCTGGATAGTCACTAGTACTGTGCTTTGTTTCTTGGCATTTGTCTGTAATGTTTAAGGTAGAAAGTTTTTTGGAACTACATTCACTGTCAGACTTTATAAGGGAGCTTTGTCCCAGTTTCTCTACAGTCTCCGCAGGCCCTTTGACGTGCAGAGGAGCCTCCTTTAACATCACCTTTGCTTCTTTTGGTCCTCTTGCCTTATCCGCAGACTCCTCAAGAGCACGTTCCTCTTCAGTGCCCAAGGTTCTCTTCTTAGCTTTATGCTGATCAATGATGTCAGAATGATCCTCCTCCTTTCTCGCCACAGTATTCTCTACAATTCCTTCTTTGGTAGAAATGGTCTCAGGAGCTGATGCATCAAAAGGATGCCTGTTTGGGGGCCTCAGATTCCTCTGAGTTGGGTGTTGCCAGTGGTGTTTATGAGGTAGCAGGATTCTATGGTATCACGTATGAGGATCTATGATAGCTCTTTGTAATAAGTATGTGTCAGTCTTTGAGTAGTGGAGACCAGATTGGCAGCACAGTTCCTCCTGAAGTGGGCCTTCAAGACCTTGGTCATGATGTAGCTCTGGTACCAATTGCAATTATGGCCATGAGCCACCATTTTAGTGGTGATGTGCTGAAGGACAGCCTGGTTGCCATGGCTTGTCCTGAGTGACTTCTGGATTTCCTTTTGGCCTCAAATGGCATAGACACTGGGTGCTGGTCTGTGGTGATCTATTCCAGATTGGTTCTCATAGTCATCCCACTGTAGCCCTGAACCATGTCCCCAGGTTGTGTGGCTTGTGAGAAGGCCTGGTTTGACTTCATGCAGAGCAGTACGTATGCAAGGTTGCATATGAGCAGAGCTCTATGACACCAGAGCAGTAGAGTTCAGCATGAGTCATGGGTGACCATTTGGAGTCACGGTAGGCATGGTGTCATGGATCTTGCCTCTTTCAGGGGAAGCTCTGCCTCAGGACTTTCCAAAAGAAGTCTTGTTTGGTCCCCCTCCTTCAGGACCCACTGAAGGCAGCCCTGACAGCTTCTGAAGGGGCAAGCCTCTGGCTTGAGAACGTAGCTCCAGTCTGTCCCTGGCTTTCCCAGTGATCCATAGCACCTCTGCCTCAGTGCTCCTTCTTTGGTCAGCTTCTGGAAAGGGGGTGTTTTCTTCTTCAAAGGGAGAGGGATCAGAGTGCCACTGTCCCCAAAAACACAGCAAACAGCTCCGCTTCAACAGTTTGTCCTTCCTCAGCTTCCGCTCTGTTCTTTTTGCAAGTATTCCTTCCTCTGTGCTCTGTCCTCCCCTACGACTACTCTCCCTGTCCTCCTGGGGACTGTCCTGTATCTTACTCTCTCTGTCATCCGTGGAACTACCCTTTATTTCTCCCCTGCTCTCTCAGAGCCTCCCTCCTTCTCTGGCACAGTCAGGCCCACTCCTAACTAAACAGTTACAGAAATATAGTGTTAACCTGGAGACTAACGCCCAGTTAAATGAAACATGTTATGGAGAACCAATCATGGGGCAGTCTCTGTGGCCTGTTGCCAGGCCCAGACTGCCATCTCCCCCTCAGGTAAGAAGGGCATCTAGATTTCCTACTTGTGAACTATCTACAGCAACTGTGTACCTCAGCCCATGCGCACACTGAGCACCCAGAGGGTTCCCCACAAAAACTCAGCCCACCTAACCTCTCTGGTCACAGGTGTGGAGTGGAAAATGGTAGGATGCTGAGCACATGGTAACCTTTATTGTGCTTTGGTTGAGTGTGCAGACATGCCTGAAAGTGCTTCAAAATTAAACGCTTCATAGAAGTTGCTGTTTTTTGAGGCCTTCTTACATAATAACCTGCATCTTCTCATGCACTAATTCATGTGCTGCCTTAATTTATTGCAACACCCCCCTACCCCCCGTTTAATTGCATAGGAATCTCTTCATAGAATCATAGAAAATTTGGGTTGGAAGGGACCTCAGGAGGTCATCTAGTCCAACACCCTGCTCAAAGCAGGACCACCCTCAACTAGATCATCCCAGCCAATGCTGTCTAGCTAGGTTTTGAAAACCTCTAAGGATGGAGACCCCACCACCTTGTTGGGTAACCTGTTCCAGTGTTTTACTACCCTCCCAGCGAGAAAATTCTTCCTAATATCTAACCTAAACTTCCCTTGCTGCAACTTGAGACCATTGCTCCTTGTTTTGTCATCTGCCACCACTGAGAACAATCTAGTTCCATCCTCTTTCAAACCCCTTTCAGGTAGTTGAAGGCTGCTATTAAGTCCCCTCTCAGTCTCCTCTTCTCTAGACTAAATAAGCCCAGTTTCCTCAGTCTCTTCTCATAAGTCATGTCCCCCAGCCCCTTCACCATCTTTATTGTCCTCCAATGGACTCTCCAATTTGTCCACATCCTTTCTGTAGGGGGGGGCCCAAAACTGAACACAGTACTCCAGGTGTGGTCTCACCAGTGCTAGATAGAGGGGAATAATCTCTTAACCTTGACTTACTGGCAACATACCTACCAGTGCAACCCAGTATGCCACTAGCCTTCTTGACAACAAGGGGACACTGCTGGCTCATATTCAGCCTATTGTCTGCTGTAACCCCCAGGTCCTTTTCTGCAGAGCTGCTGCCAAGCCAGTCAGACCCCACCCTGTGTGGTGCATAGGATTGTTCTCTCCTAAGTGCAGGACTTTGCACTTGTCCTTGTTGAACCTCATAACATTTCTTTTGGCCCAATCCTCCAATTTGTCTAGGTCACTCTGAATCCTAGCCCTACCCTCCTTCGTATCTACTGCTCCCCCCAGCTTGTTGTCATCTGCAGACTCGTTGAGGGTGCAGTCTATTCCATCTTCCAGGTTATTGGATGAAGACATTGAACAAAACCGGCCCCAGGACTGACCCCTGGGGCACTCTACTTGATACTGGCTGCCAACTGGACATTGAGCTATTGAGTACTACTTGCTGAGCCCAGTGCTCCAGCCAGTTTTCTGTCTACTTTACAGTCCACTCATCCAACCCATACTTCCTCAACTTGCCTGGGAGAATGTTGTGGGAGACCATGTCAAAAGCCTTGCTAAAAATCAAGGTACACCACATCCACCAGTCTCCCTGTATCCACAGAGTCAGTCATATCATCATAGAAGGCAATCAGGTTGGTCAGGCATGACTTGCCCCTGGTGAATCCATGCTGACTGTTCCTAATCACCTTCTCCTCTAAGTGCTTAGAATTGGATTCCTTGAGGATCTGCTCCATGAATTTTCCAGGGACTGAGATAAAGCTGACTGGTCTGTAATCCCTTGGATCCTCCTTTTTCCCTTAAATATGGGCACTATGTGTGCTCTTTTCCAATCACCTGGGGCCTCTTCTGATCACCATGAATTTTCAAAGAAGGTGGTCAGTGGCTCTGCAATCACATCAACCAACTCCCTCAGCACCCTCGGGTGCATCCCATCCATCCCCATAGACTTGTACATATCCAGCTTTTCTAAGTAGTCCGTAACCTGTTCTTTCACTGCTGAGGGCTGCTCACCTCCTCCCCAAACTGTGCTGCCAGGTGTAGTAGTCTGGGAGCTGACCTTGCCTGTGAAGACTGAGGCAAAAAAAGGCATCGAGCACTTCACCGTTTTCTGCATTCTCTGTCACAAGGTTGCCTCCCCCATTCGGGACACACACTTTCCCTGATCCTCCTCTTGCTACAGACATACTTGTAAAAACCCTTCTTGTTATCCTTCACATCCCTTGCTAGCTGCAACTCCAATTGCGCTTTGGCCTTCTTGACTTCATCCCTGCATGCCCCAGCCATGCTCTTATATTCTTCCCTAGTTATTTGTCCATGTTTCCAAGTGATGATTGAAATATTTCTGGAGAAATATGAGATTACAAAAGCTCTGATGTACTACTCTTTACCTCTCTAAAATATGCACCACCCTTAAAAAAAATGTCCTGATTTGTTTAACTTTGATGCTCAGCATTGGATAAAATGCTGAATTTTATCCAAGGGCAAAATGTCTTTTAGAGCTCTTTTGGAGCTTTATGTGGCTTTCCATAAACTGTTTTAACCTGAGCCATGGTAGCTGTGCCATTAGCACTTTGGAGATCCCATCCTTTGGGGAAAAGAAAAATTGGTTTGAATTAAAACCTGCCTGGCACTTTGGATGGTAGTCTTTGGGAATCATTCTGTATGGGCAGGAGCATGGAGCAGCTTGCCTAAAGAGCCTTTCCCCCTCTCTGCTTTTGTTCAAAGGCAAGGAAAGTCTGTATCAAGGCTTCCATCCTATTAACTCACCTTGTTCTGCATCCTGGGATCAGCATGTGTGTACTGCATTCTTCCATATTGGCTGAGAGAGGAATGGAGTGAAAATCAAATGGAATTTACCTTTTGTGATTTTTCAGTTGTACTCTAAGGAAAAATGAGGTGAATGCTCAGGTCTGGTAACTTTAAGGAATAACCTTGTAATGGCAGTGTGGAGTCATCTCCAATCCTTTAAGCCAGGACTTCTAGACCAGTTACAGATTCTAGTTGCACACAAAGGAACAGTCAAATTCAAAGACTCAAACCACAGCTTATTTTAACTCCCAGTCCCTCAACATTACTAAGTTTTGTTCACCAGCACTGGGTACATTGTAAAGTTTTAGTTTGGATTTGTACCTGAACTTGTGACAAATCTAGGGATCCTGTGGTACTGAGCATAACATTAAAATCTGGCAGTTTAAGTATTTGTGGAGAAATATGAGGTTACAAAAGCTCTGATGGACCACAAGCACTTTCTGTACCACTCTTTACCTCTCTGAAATACGCACCACCCTTTAAAAAGTCTCCTTTGTTTAACATACCAAGGATGTTTGCCTGTAAGCATGAAGGAAATGCCTTAAGGTAATTGACTTGCTATATTTAATTTGAATTCCATAGCTCATAAAACTAATGCAACAATGTGTAACTCTATGGTATGTTAATAGTGGGAAATATACTATTTCTTAGCATTTAAAGGAAGTATCTTAAGCAGCAGTATATATTCATTTTTTTCTTTGAATGGAACAGTTAGATTAAATGTGGTGCTCAATAACTATATAACTTACCACCAAAGTTGTTAGAATAGAATTATTCTAAGAGAATATTTTATTTCAAATGTCCTTTGTAGCAGTATTATCAGGGATTGAAATTAAGCCAAAATTTCCACTAGCTGTGAGGCCAGTAAAGAAAGATATTAATTTGCAAGAAATAAATGGCTTGTGAAAACTTTGGCCAGGCCAGGTACACCCACGAGAAGGGCGAAACAACCTTTCTGACTTTTATTGACCTTGACATCCAGGTGAGACTTAGGTAAGTGACTGCCATAGCCTGAAGCAGCATTTATTACTGTTTAGCCATACTGAGTAAAAAGCATACTGATGGCAATAGACTTCTCCCTTCTGGTTGCTTTGAAAACTGTGATAGAGGGACCTCCTGTGAGTTGAAAAATAGATTTTCTAATATCACGGTAAGCAACATAGAGATAGGAGGCACAGAGAATAGTGCCAGGCAGACTGCTGCTTTTGCTGTTTCTGTCTCCTGTCAGCATTCACAAACACTTTGATCCTAGGCCACCAATTTCAACCCCTGACTCCATACAATTTAGGGAAAAAAGCACGTGTAATAGTTAAGCTCAGCTGGACTGACTTAAATGCCACATAACCTGAGTAAATAAGCTCTTTAAAAGTGACTTAACATTTTGAAGTTTGAAGTATATGGTACAAAACTGAAAATTTATAATCTGAGCAGCATTTATAAAGCTTCATATAAAAAGCAATGAATATTTTTAAATTTAGTACATATCTACTTAGATATGCTTGCTGGAAAAGCTAGGTCTGTTGTAGACCATAAGCTACAAATTAAGACTTGTGGCTTACTAGTTTTCTTTCTATATTTTCTTGGAAAATGTTTCTAATTTGTTTAAATATAAAGTTAAAATGTAAATACTGTACAGTTATGTATTGGTTTGCATTGTGTGTATACATGACTTGCATGAAAAACATTCTGTATCCATCATTGTTAATGTTTGCGATAATGCTATAGTTGTGTAAATCCATTGTAATAATGTTTTCATTTACCAGTAAAACTTGTTGCTTAAAAACTTGATGAGAACCTTTCACTCTCAAAAATAAAATATGAAACCATACAGCTGTTTAACTCCTTTCATTTGCTCAAACACATGCATCACTTTTTTTTATGGCTAATGCGTGGAATATCTAAATACAACCACCCCTTTTTCCATCTCTGGTTTCAGTGAGCAAGTTAAATGGTCTTCCCCACTCTAATATATTTGATCTCATTGAGTGCAACATATACACTGAAATGCAAGTGATAACTCATGAAGAAACGCTTTCCTCGAGCACCCTATATTTGGCCAAGCAGTATCTGATGATTGTTCATTTCTCTCATGGCAGGATACAAAAATAGTTGCACAAGTGACCAGAGCCTACAAATCTTTTCCTCTTAATTAGGCAGCAGTGACACTGCCAAAGGAAGAGAAAAGGACAGATTCGAATTCTATTAGGAATGCCATGGGTGGAAGATTCCTTGACCTGAGCTCTGGTTTGTGCACCTCCAGCTCCTAACTGGAGAAGTGGTAAGCACAAGAGAGAGATGTTTGTTAAAGGTTTAAGTTTTTTTTTTTTCCTGCCAGGTATTTTAAATAAAAATAATTCCTTTTATTATGAAGAACCAGTTGTTTAGTGTGTTACTCCTAAGGATACAGATAATCAAATTAATGACTTCACAGCCCAGTAACTGTCCATCTGCTTGCTTTTACCACTCAGCCAATGAAAGCTAAACTAGGACAACCTGGCCCTATTTTTATTCAGGCATATGCTGTTCAATTAAAACTTTCTTACCATGAGCAGCTGCCAAGGAGTCTCTACCTCTTAGTCACTGCTTCTGCTGACATGTTCAGCGCACCATCTTTTCAGTAGCACCTGAAGACGAGAACTAGAATTCCCTTGGAGCCTGCACTTTAAACAAGAAGAAATCTAACTTTTCTCCTTTTCTGACTGCAATACAAAACCAACTATCCTCTCTTTATTACAGTAGAGCGTGGACTCTCATCGGACTTGCTTCTTTTTGGGAAGACCAGTGGGCTTCTTGAGTAAGAGCTGGCTGAAAAAGGCGGTTTACATGAGATACTATACTAGATTGATGGGGTAGAGTTGAACAACTCAAGACATTGGAAAAAGTTTATTTTGTTGTATTTATATACTATATAAATTTTTCATGCTATATATTTACAGTGGGGCAAGTGCTTTATCTTTAAAAAAACAAAGATCAGACGTTGACATCTCTGAACAACACAGCTTGTATAAACCAGACAGATTATTCAGATGAACTGTATTTAATACAGTTTCCCCACTCCATCTCCTGATGCAGGACCAGTGAATTATAAGTGTATCACAGTTTGATAGCATTTCATAAGAAAAATAAAATCACAGTATGAATTTGTCTGTAACTAGAAACTGTAAAGGGACAAAGCCAGACAACTTAGACTAGACAAGTGACACTATATAAAAAACGTAATAATAAAAACAATGGTAAGATATAGAAATAGCCTGTGAAATACATTCAGAACTGTATATTCTGAGCCGTATGTTTCACAAAGTTCAAAATCAGAACTTTTCATAAGGATATTTTTCTTCAAATCTTGAATATAACTGAAGCATAAAGGAAATTAGTTCCTACAGTCAGAACTGTATATTTTGAACAGTATGTTTCACAAAGTTCAAAACCACAACTTTTCATAAGGGTCTTTTTCTCCAAATCTTGAAAGTAACTGAAGTGTAAATTATTTGAGTCAGAACAGTATATTTTGAGCAGTATGTTTGACAAAGTCCAAAACCAGAAGTTTTCATAAGGGTCTTTTTTCTCCAAAGTCTTGAGTATAACTGAAGTGTAAAGTGAATTAGTTTCTAGTGTCAGACATCACAGAAAACAGATTAAGCTCTTGCAAAACTCTTGTTATTGGAGAGCTTGTGAAATTTTTAAATAAGTCTTTAAATTAAATATACAGACTGTCAGTTGCAGTTTTCATAGTTCTGTGGTTTTCCTGGTCTCTCTCGCACCAGATGTCTAACTTGGAGTAACATTACATGAATAACACATAGTCAACCTGAGTCTGTAATTAAGCAGCATTGAGATGTTCTATTCCAGGGCATTAATTTTCAGTGTGATATTTACATGGTATTTTACAATGTTCAGCAGTTGTAAGAAAGTTTCAGTCCTTTTGGATTGCGGGCAGATTTTATAAAAGAAAGTCCCGAGGTAAAAATTAAAAAAAGTTCTTCAATGGTAAAATTCTGTACAATAGTCTGAAGCACCACTTATGGATTGAAGAGTCAATAGTTTATAAATATAATTTAAGTTGGGTAGGGATGGCTTCCATCAGAATCTGAAAGAATGGAAAATAATGTTACTGCTAGATTAGAACTTTTGATACAAAAGATATTGGTTCAGCA